>NC_056752.1:32417500-32590000 GCF_018687715.1 Carya illinoinensis | reverse complement strand
TTGGAGATTGAAACAATTTGTACAGATGCTCTAATTGCTCCTTGGTAAAAGGTACTGCATCCGAGTTGGTAGAAAGCTCCTGAAGCTCTTCAGCAGTGGTTTGGTAGGCACGACCATCACGTTTGGATTTTGACTTCCAATTTGCTGGCTTGCCATGAAGTTTCCAACAGGTCTCCTTCTTATGCCACGGTTTTTTGCAGTGCTCTCACCATGGTTTATTACGCCCGTCATTTTCAGAATCAACACTTCTTGACACAAGAGCAGAATTCTCAGGTTCCAGGTTTAAACCAGTTTCGGTATTGCGCAGCATGATTTTTCTCCTTGACTCCTCACGTCTAACTTCTGAAAAAACTTCCCGAATAGAGGGCAATGGTTGCCTGCCTAGAATGCGGCCGCGAACCTCATCCAAACTTCGATTAAGGCCGGCTAAAAACATGTAAACCCTGTCGTTTTCTTCTCTCTTCTTGTGACGAGCATAGTCGTTCGAATTTTCCCAAACATCATCATAACACTGATCAAGTTCCTGCCATAACGTTACCAATTCATTATAATAAGTGGTAACTTCGCGATCATTTTGCTTGGATTTCCAGAGTCGAGTTTTCAACTCAAATATTTGAGAAGAATTCTCCAAGTCCGAATAAAGATCTCGAACGGCCTCCCAGACATCTTGAGCAGTGGGAAGAAATAGGTGAGGTTTTCCAATGGCAGGTTCCATGGAATTGATGAGCCAAGCGATAACAAGAGAATTTTCGGACTGCCATCTTTTTTGATTAGGGTCACCAGCAGCAGGTTTCGATATTTCACCAGTCAAATGCCCAATTTTTCCTCTGCCATCAATTGCCAATTTTACAGACTGAGCCCACTCAAGATAGTTGTGCCCATTGAGTTTTGTAGCCGTAAGATAAAGGGCTGAATTTTGGGAATAGGAATCAGTAGATACAGTCGTGGGATTGGGATTAATTTCTGAAGTTTCAGATGAGTCAGAATAGACGGTAGGATTTCTTTGGGCGCCGGTCATCGCCGACTTATATGACATCATCAGAAAAAAGAAAAAGAAAAAAGAAACAGAGCACAAAGCTCTGATACCATGTAGTTTTTGAGAAGAAGAATTATCATTATTATTATACTCCAAGAGAAACGATTACAAGATAAATAGAAGAGGAGGGCCACTAAATCAGGAAGGCCATAAAATCAGCAAATCAAATAAGCAAATATCTAGGCTAGAAAATAGGAAACAGAAATATCTAAAATCTGAAATTACTATTTCAGATTTTATCTAAAAATAGAACTTCCTAATTTATCTCCTAGAAATCTGACAGATTCTATCTAAAATAGGACTTCCTAATTTATCTCATAGAAATCCGACAAAACTCAAAGGAATTGACGGGAGCCCGCATAAGCGGTGGAGCATGTGGTTTAATTCGATGCAAAGCGAAGAACCTTACCAGGGCTTGACATGCAGCGAATCCTCTTGAAAGAGAGGGGTGCCTTTGGGAATGTGGACACGTTGTGCATGGCTGTCGTCAGCTCGTTGTTCACTTCCTAAAATGAACAACAGGGGGGGGGGATATGGGATCTCCTTGTCTTAACCCCCTTGTTGGCTGGATTAATCCATGAGGTTTTCCATTGATTACCATTGAGTAGGAGACTGAAGTTATACATTCTTTAATCCAATTTATCCACTACTGATGAAAACCAAGACAGAAAAGACGGCAAGTAAAAACTCCCATTCTATAAAGTCAAAAGCTTTTTCCATGTCTATTTTAATAGCCACAAGGCTTTGTCTTCTCTTTATATTTTTAGGTTATGGAACATTTCTTGTGCTAAAATGGTATTTTCTTGGATAATCTTGCTAGGGAGAAAAACAGTTTGAGAGAGAGAGGGGGGGGGGGGGGGGGGGAGGAATATAAACTTATGAATGACCAATTTGAGTTTGTTGGTGAGGATTTTTGCTATGATTTTATAACAAACATTTGATAGACTAATTGGTTTGAATTGGTGGACTGTGATGGGGGAGTTTGTTTTGGGAATGAGGATAATATGAGTGTAGCTTAATTCTTTCAAAATGTGTCCATTACTTATAAAAAAAAAAAAAAATCTTTCAAAAGGTGTCCATTGGTGGAAAAAATTTTAATGGCAGCAGTGAGGTCCTCCTTTACAATGTCCCAGTAGTGCTTGTAGAAGAAACTGGTGAACCCATCAAGCTCAAGGGATTTGGAGGAAGGAATTTGCTTGATTGTGGAAAAGATTTCCTCATCAATGGGGATCATACAAAGTTGTTCATTATCCACTTCAGAGAGTTTTTCAGGAAAAAGATTTGCTAGATCTTCAAGAATTGATGGGCAGGTTGTTTGATAAATAGTTTGAAAGTGATCAAGAAACATGTTTTGAATTCTTGAAGGATTAGTTGCCCAGTGATTTGAGGCATTTTTTAAGCAATTAATGTCATTCCTTCTCCTTCTCGTTGTGGCCGTCATGTGGAAGAATTTAGTATTAAGGGCTGTGGTTGTTAACCAATGAAGTCGAGATTTTTGTCTCCTCTTTGAGTTGCTCAGTAAGACAAACACTAATGAGTTCCTCTTGATGCATGGAATTTCTAGATGGTGGTTGAGATTGGAGGGGGTGCAATTGAGTGGTCAAATGTTTATTGAGGTTTGAATGTGACCAAAACTATTCCTATTCCAATGTTTTAGGGCTTGCTTAATAGCCTTGAGCTTTTGAGAGAGAAAAAATGCTAGTGATCCATTTATGAGAAGACTCCATGCTTCTTTAATGACATAGGCACTAGGATCTCTTGCCTAGAACTCTTTAAACTTGAAAGGCTTAGGGACATTCCCAAGTCCTTGAGTGTCCAATAGAAGGGGGGAGTGATTTGAAGAGTGAATGGGAGATGATACAGTTTTGCATCAGGGAATAGAAGTAGGAGTGGCAATATGTTACACGATCCGTTAATCCAACACGAATATGACACGATAATAGCGGGTTAGGGTTTGGTCTTAACGGGTTCGGGTCAAAACGGGTTGACCTGTTAAGACACGATTGCTTAACAGGTTGATAACGGGTCAACCCGTTTTGACACGTTATAACCCGTTATGACACGTTAAGAAAGTTAAAATTACAATTATATCCTTATACCTAAAAGTAAAATTGTTAGAATTTCAATTTCGATATTTTTATTATCTAGATTGTAATTTTAGACTTGTAATTAGTTTTATAATTTTTTTTATATTATAATTTTAACATTTATATAAAATTTTGTTAAATTTAATCAGGTCAAACGGGTTAATTTCGGGCATATTTAACCCATTTATATAAACAGTTTGAAATGAGTCGTATTGTGTCGTGTTAACCTATTTCGTAATATTTACTAATGGGTCAAAACGAGTTGACACGACACGATCCGTTATATTAACGGGTCGTGTTAGGGTTTGAGATTTTGACACGATAAGCTTAACGGGTCGGGTTAGGGTTGACCTATATAATATAATATACATGTTTTGACACGACACGAATAGGACCCGTTAACACGATTTGACACCCCTAAATAGAAGAGACAATTGTGAATTGGCTATTGCTCTATCTAGTCCTTCAAGAATTTACCTAGTCCTTGGCGCTCATAAGTCCATGTGAATTTAGGGCCTGAATACCCTAGGTCCGCTAACCTATTGAGATCCATGAACAACTTAAGGCCACTGGGGGAGGAAGTTGAAGCAAATGGTTTACCTCCCCATTTTTCAGATTAACGGTGGGCTAGGATATGCAAGGGTGATGGAGTCCAGTAGGTTCCAAAATTGTGATTTTTTGCTGTAGTGAGTTGGACGATAAACTAATGTGAGTAACCATGGCACATGTGAGGGATCTGAGTACATCGAAAGAGCTATTGCATTACTAGATATATTAACAGGTTCAATGTCCACGCCTGGACGCCACATAAGCAAAAGACCTACCCATTTCCCTTTGGAGGGGACATGACATGCGAAGAAAAGCCTAGACCATTAATAACACCAGGTGTTTTTACATCAGACAAAAGGGTCTCCGAAAGGAAGACCATCTCAAGTTGGTGATTTCTAATATGAGCCCGTAGACTTCTTCTTGTAGAAGGACGGGCCAATCCTCTGCAATTCCATGTTAGGATCCTTGTATCTTCTTTGGTGGCAAGATGGGCCTTGCCACGTCGGCCTTATTATCAAAATGAACATAATTCATAAGAGCAATCTTGGATGAGTTACCGTCATGGGGAATTTCTGAGCTCTTGCGATATGGAGAGTATTTGCTATGACGTGTGTACATTTTCTTCTCTTGCCCTTCTTTCAGGCTTGAAGAAATGTTGCTGGGGTTTGCTCTCCTTCATTGCTTGCTCCTTTGGTGATGCTTTCGTCAGTAGAGGCCACCCTATCAAATTTCACTTGTTCCGTTGGAGGCTAGCTGAAGTTTGAGACCCTTTTCTTAGGGGGGATTTCTCGCTCATGGTGAGTTAGAACTCTCGTCTTGGTAGGCACTGGATTTGGTGGGTTGTGCATTCTCAGGGAGGGATTCTGCAATAGGGGGTAATTTCTCGTACAAAGGTGCTGCAAGGGAGAATAGTTCTTCAATTGTTGGTATCACAGTGGGAGCTGGAATTTCAGAGATCGGTACAGTTAACTTAACAGTTGGGAGTGTTTGATGGAATTTAGATTTTCAGATGGGGGTGCTGTAGTGGTGAATATATTTTCAGATGGAATTTTGTAGTGGGGGTGCAGATATTCTTGAGGAATGGGTTGGTTGAAAGGGGTCATTTTCATGTTGGGGTTGGGCTCTGTTTGTGGGTTGTGCATTTCGGATTCAGTGTGCTTAATGGTTATGGAGGTTTACCCCAAACTTTGTGTGTGGATTGGGCCTAAGAGATTTTCTGTAGGCTATGATATGTTTGAAGATTGATGGGCCTGTTAGAGCTTGGGGTATTTCCCTTGGGGTCATTGATGGTTCCAATAGGAAATGATGGTTCAAGGTTTGGGGTATAGGGATAACTGTGCAGTAAATGTGATTGTGTTGGGAAAGAGGCCTGGTGTGATGTCTTGGGTGCCGGGGGCAAGATTGAACGTGGGAGTAAGCATTTAGGGGGTTCAGAGGTGGGGTCAGAACTGCTGGATGGAGACCCGCGCTGCCTTCTTTAATTGACCATCTTACTTGGCTCCAGGTAAGCTGATTTTCAACACATGTCATCTCCTTCTCCGTTGACATATTTTTGTGCATGGGAGGGTTGCTCTTGGGTTCAACTGTGCGACACTAGCACTGGTGGTGGAAATTTGCAGAGATTTTCCCCATTCTCCTTGGATTATTGTTGTGTTGTTATACTCAGGATGCAGTTTTTTCCTTGCCTTTGTGAGTTGGATGGGTGGGAATGCTTTTGCCCTTAGAAAGCTGACCCTCTGCCGGTTCTCTGATTCGAACTAGGGGAAGTGGCGCCACAAGGATGGGAGCTACTTTGCTTGGCTGCTGGGGGGACTTTCCTCGTGTTGTACCTTGAAAGGGTTGCCCCTTCTGCTGTAAATGTTTGACACCCTCATCCATGCACCATAAGGCAGATTTTCTGTGGTAGTGTTGTATGCTGGATATGCTTTCTGAATGTGACCCAAACATCCACATGAGTAACAGCACTCAGACAATCGTTCATTTTGAAGATGACTCTGGTTGTAGCTCTATTGGGTTGGGATAGGTCAAAGCCATCTGGCAGTGGATTGTTTATGTTTATCTCTACTTGTATCCTTAGATATCTTCTCTGTGCAGCACACCAAATATGGAAATATAATCCACTTCAAAGAGATTTCCAATTACCTGGCCAATTTTCTCAGCATTATGTTTCGACTGCATCTCAAGTGGCAGTCCATGAACTTGTATCCAGAATATTGAGTAGAAAGGGACTTCCTCAATACTGAGACCTGGGGGCCACTGTTTGAGTACTGTATGGAATCCTTTAAAATTCCATGGATGATTTGTAAGGACACAGTCTCTCTCTTGGTGGGTTGGGAAGGTGAAGAGGAAGGTATTTGTGGTGATGTCTTCGATTATAAGGCCTATGATGAAGCTCCAGACAGCTTTTATGGTGGCATGGAAGGTTTGCTTATTTAATGGTTCAATGAGATAAGCCTACCTACAAGTACTAGGTTGGAGAAGAGCTTTGCTGCTTCTACTTCTGGTTCTAAGTTGAGATCATTCCAGGACAGAGCTTCAGCTTGGGTGATGAGCTTTTCTATGTCTGCATTCGATGATTGAGAAGACATGGCTTAATGGAGTGTGAGTGAATATTGGGTTAGGACAAAGGATAACAGTGGAAAGGGGCGAAGTGGAATGGGAAGGGTTTTTACCTACTAGGAGCAGGGAAGCTCACCGAGAGAGAGAGATGGAGAGAACTCAGCTAGAGTGTGATTTGGATTTACTAACATTACTAGCTTTCTTGTTTTGTTTGTATTTTGTGTCAGCAATTTTGAACAATGAGATGATTTAAATTCCTTGCCTTAATTTATCCAGGTTGCATCTAGTGGACTTGGCTTTGGGCCTCAAATGGCAATGCAGCTGGCTGAACGTTTGTATACTCAAGGATTCATCAGGTCCCTTAATAGTCTTTTTCCTATTCTCATTATTTTGTTTGGTTTATGCCTTTTCCTATTTAGCACATTATTGCTTCTTGTGATTGTAGAGTTTTTACTTGAAGTTTTATATTCTTGGTTTGCCTCAACTCCTATGTGAGGCTTGTAATAACTTTACTTGGACGGGTCTTACTAGTGATTGTCTATATATTGGACTCAAGACATCTGTGTATATCTTTGCACAATCCAGTATCCATAATCCAGAGTACCACGGTTATACTCAAACCCTTGATGTGCTCATCAAGGTGCTATGTTGTTTTCAGATGTGGCATTATCAGATTGTCTCTGATCTATTTGTCATAAATAGATGATTGGTTGTTTTCAGATGCCCACAAGTGTTTCTCTTTTATTGTTTATGCTAGAAATACACTCTGCTTAGATTTCAAGATGATCGTATCAAGATAAAAATATCTTAACAGTGTGATGGTCTTATCGTGACAACTAGATAATATTATAATATTGAAGAGCCAATCCTATTTTACCTCCTATGTGCCGATGATACATTCTTTTTTTGTGAGGCTGTCCAGGAGCATATCCATCATTTGTGCAGTTTATTCTTATGCTTTGAAGCTGTGTTTGAACCAAAAAAAAAAAATAGAAAAGTCAAAATTAGTACTGGTAGGAGCAGTGTACAAGATTGGTAGTTTGACACATTTTTGAATGTTGGGTATCATCCCTTCCCATGAAGTATCTGGGTCAAAATTAGGAATTAGGAGCACTGTTTAAGGCGAAAGTTCATTTGGTATGACTTTATAGAGAAGACAAAGCGCTCCTTTAGCTGGGTGGGAACGGTTATAGTTATCCAAAGGTGGTAGGTTTACTCTGATCAAGATACCCTCTCTAACCTTCCTACTTATTATTTCTTGTCTTTAGTTCCTGTCCCCAGTTGGTGTAGCCCAGCAGCTTGTGAAGTTTTGAGGGATTTCTTATGGGGAGGAGTCGGCAATAAATTCAAATTCCAAGTAGTCAAGTGGTTTAGGATTTGCATGCACTCCAATTTCCTTAGATTAGAAATATGCTTTTATTCAACAAAGCCTTGTTGGGGAAATGATTATGACATTATGGTGCGAAGTGAGAGACTTCATGGTGGATGGTGGTGGAAGTAAAATATGGCACCATGTGGCGTGGATGGTGTTCAACTGCGGTTGGTGGGCCTTATGGGGTTGGGGTGTGGAAGAACATTTTGAGAGAGTGGGGAGATTTCTCTCATTTCATTAGATATGAGTTAGGTGACGGGGTTTAAAATCAGATTTGGTATGATCTATGTTGTGGGGACCAGCCATTGAAGATTGTCTTCCTGGAGTTGTTTCAAATTTTTTTCCCATCATAATGATAATAATTAAGAAAAATGGGGGAACGGTAGATCTCTTGCTTCTTCACTAGAAGGCGGCTAGGACCATATGGAATGATTTTCTATTTTTTTTTGTGGGAGTGGGCTTAACATGGGTCATGCCTAGAAGGCTGGTGGATTTCCTAGCAAGTTGGGAGTGGTCTCCAAGGCAATCCACAAGTGACAACAATTTGGAAGATGACCCTTATATGTATGTGTCTGTGTATTTGGAGGGAGAAAAATTATAGAAGCTTTGGAGATCGTGAGAGGACAATGGATGAGTTGAAAGCTTTCTTTTTTTAATACTTTGTTCCTCTGGAGAGGGCAATAGATTTTAATGGGCTAAATGTCCATGTGTTTATTATTTCAGTTGTAAATCTTAGTTAGGTATTACTCATGTATACGCCCTGTGTACTTGGTGTTGTGTAAAACACACACCAACGATGGCAAACAAATAAAAGCAAAGATCAAGAAATCACACGACACACACAAACTCAACTCACACTCTCTGGGGCTTTTTCTCTCTCACAATATTCACTCACACTTTGCCTCTCTTTGTTCTCACTAAAAACTGCTGAAAAACTTATATAATGAGCCAAAATATTACATATTTATAGAAAACGGCAATGGAAACCCTAATTTGGTAAAAATTGGATCCTTTGCTAGAACGGCGTGTTGATTGTGCCTCAAGCGAACAATCAATCAACATTAGCTCGAGGGGTGTGTTGAGCGTAGCTCAAGCGAACACTAGGGTTTGTGTCTCGCTCGAGTCCACTGTTGCGTGGGACTCGGGCTCTACATAGAACCCAACACTTGGCTCTACCTATTATATTATGAATAGAACTTAGTCACCTAAAAAAAAAAAAAAATCTCGCCATTATAAGGAGGCATCAGTCGCAGGACACTTAAAATTTTTTTATAATATGTCCCAATGGATTGTTACTTTTAGTAGATCAGCCCATGATTGTGAGATGGATCTATTGTCTTCATTCTAAGTTGTATTCCTTTAGATGGAGAAGAGGCAGAGTTGATCAATTCTATTGGTTCTGTTCCATGCACCCATACGTCTAGTTGGCTCATGAATCCCTTGGAAATGTATGTGGAGAAATAAGGCAACTTCGAGAGTAGCTTCTTATGTTTCGGTGGTTGCATTGGGGAATATCTTAACAACATTGTGGGCCAGATTCCCCTTCAATGAGTTAGCCCAACATGTGGAATATTTAATTAAATAGGATAGAGTGTAGAGTCAGGTTTTTAACTCAGGGCCTCTACTCTGATACCATATGAAATCATCATTTGTCCCAAAAGCTTAAACTGATAGAAAGAGGTAGATTTAATTATTTGTATTATATTCTTAACCTAATTTGAGAATGAGTCATATTGTAACAACATGGTGGTGTTCAATGTGCAAGCAAAATGGGGAAAGCATTGATTACCTTTGGTGCATTTGAGTTGGCTAGAGAATTGTGGGCAGCGATGTTCAACATTCTAGGGAGTGGGGCACACCTTGGCGAGTGGAGTAGTTGGCATGCTGGCGGAGCCCTGTATAGAAATCCAGAAGTTTGAAAGATGACTTCTTTTTGCATAATGTGGTGCATTTGGCAAAAACAAAATACACGAACTTTTGAAGATCGTAAGAGGACAGTATCAGATGTACTAGAAAGGTTTCTTGTGTACTAGGTAGTGCCCATATGCACTATTAATAAAATTGCCTTACTTATATATACATATCTACAAACCACTCTAACACCCCCACCCCCCAAGAGTATATTATATATTTTGACTATAGATCAAACAAATACAGCCCGTCCAAGACCGAATTTTCCAACAGGTCTTTTGACTTTACATTAAGGGTGGGCTCTAACTCTTAACAGAGTTGGAATCCAGAACTCTGAGCTCCGACTTTGACTCAGAGTTGATTGTGGACTCCGACTTGAGTTGGAGCTAACTCTAATGTTGCTCCACTTGCTCAAAGTTGGCAGCTATAAGTTTTCATTGTTCAGATCCAGTTCATGTACTTATCTTTTGCTTATAATATGACAAAGTAGACAAATGACAAGTATTTTCAACCAAAACAAAAATTGAGGGGATAGAGGGAAATAAGTCTGATCGGCGGAGAACACTTGGTTTGAGGAGAAAGTCTTTTTCTGATCTGCAAGGAGGCTTAAGCCTTCTGGTAGTGGGTTGACCATGTAAATCTCAGCGATAGTCCATAATTTGTATACCACCAGGAACCACATACTCCTCTCCTTCTCCTTAAATCTCTACCACGGACCCTACCACCACAATTACCATGACCATCCCACATCCAGATGGGACAACAAGTTCAGTGGAATTGCCAGTATCTGATAACTTGGACCACTGCAATCAGGAAAAAACGTCAGATTGTGACAGAAGCTTGAACTTGCTAAAATGGTGACTGCACAGGATAATTTTTGGGATGATGAGCAGGAAGAAATGAAATGACATGCTTGTTTTTATGTTGCTTTTCCATTTTCTGAAATCTGATATTTGTAGTAATGGGCTGGTATTCATTGAGATCCTCACAAATACGAGTTATCGATGAATGTGTTTCTTCGATACATTTTTCTCCTATTGCAAAGAAAAATATTCATGAGGAGCTTGGTAGATTCTGGTTAGGTTATTGACAAGAGTATAACTTAGTGGCACGGTCCCAAATCTTCTTTGCAGTTTGAACAAAGATAAAGTTAGACGCAATATTTGGATCCCAGATATTCCACTATCAAGTCATACTCTAAGGTTCGGTTTGGTAAACAAAAATTTTTATCTCAAACTCAAAATTCTCATCTCATCATTACAACTTTTCCAAATCCCCATACAAAATATAATAAATAATTTAACTTTTTCTTAACTTTTTCAAATCTCAAAACAATAATAATATTAAAATATAATATTTTAATATTTTATCTTAAACTCAAAATTTTCATCTCACTTACCAAGCAGAACCTAAGTATCATCTTGCTCCCATATGGTACAACATTAGAGGAAGGAGGACCAACAGTTAAATGGTTTCTTTTTCTTTTTTCTTTTTTTTTTGGCTTGTAGAAACACCTCAACTAACCTAGCCTACTGGAGGTGAGGTGTTTACTACCAGTTAGCTTAGGGAAGTCATCTGTACCACACCCTACTTGGAAGCCGCAACTGTACTGGATTTATCTCCATAACAGCAACCGGCAACAAATATTAGTGGAATTTAGCTGCAAATAGGTAGGAAATCCTTAAACTAAATTGAGTTGAATAGGATCAGCCAAAAAGTGTTTGCGCCAGACCAAAGCAGAATGTATCTCATTTAAGAAACAGTTTATTCAGACCAATTGGTTGGCTTGTGTTGAATAGATTTGAACCTGGTGAGAAATTGATTGTTCCAAACTGATTGTATAGCAGGTTGGCCCACTCTGTGTTGACAAACTCTGAATGGGCGAAAAAAAAAAACCCCAGATCAATTAGTTGGGTTAACTGACCTCAGGTTGGGCTGGACAGAAGTAAGAACTCCTGGCCGAGCTTCGATAGGCCCAATCTGAGTATAGTATAAAGGTTGGATTGTGCAATGGTTAGCCCAGTTTTTGCTGGACTAAGCTAGAAATTGAATTGTCATCAGTAGGTCCAATTGAAATGGATCTGAGTTGATCTTACTCAAGGCCTTGGGGAGAACTATCAACTGACAGTCTTCAGCAATCTTTAGGGCATGTTTGGACACCATGAGAATTCTCAAAATTCTCAAAACTTCTCATAATTTCATTCCCAAACATCACTCAAATACAAAACACTTTTCAATTTCAAAATTTTCAACTTTTTCATCTAACCATTACCTAATCATTATTCAAAGAAAAAATTGATAAAACTTTTACAAACTTCAAAACAAAACACAAAAATTAATACAACTTTTACAAACTTCAAAACCAAACACAACAAATCAATACAACTTTTACAAACTTCAAAAAATATATATATTAAAAAATTATATTCAAACAATTTTTTAACTTTATAATATTTTTATTTAACTTTTTTCTTTTTCCTTTCCCAACATCCAATAAAACTTATTCACTAGTCTGCCTTATATGGAGGTTTCTGTCTGATCCACTAGATTACTTTTATCGGGTTCTTTGTTTTTTTTAAATCACTTCATTCCATAACAGCCCATATCCAACCTTCACTTCGAGACCAGAATGATTGTCTTCAGATCCAGAGTTCCTATTAAGAAAAGAAATAGGGAAAGGAAGGGGGGCGAAGCTATGATCTTTTCTGAAAAAATGATAAGATTGGACAATACATACTGGAGTTAACATAGGGTTGTTATTGATAACTGACTTTAATTCAAGGAGTGACGGTTAATCGATAAATACAGATTGACTTCAAATACTAACCAATACTTGCCATGTAATCTTAGTTGTGGAGTCTTTTGTTTCCGTTTTAGAGTCCTTTTCCCATCTGAACAAGTTATTTTTTCTCCAAGGATGAAAATAAAATTCTCGTAGTAGTTTATCTGTACTGTAACAGCTGCTATATGATGAAATACATTTATTATGGACAAAGCCGAGTAGTTTTTGGAGGTGGGATGTTTCAGGATATATTCATTGAAAGTTGAGTGTTCAAAGTTTGAATTTTTTCTTTGTCCATATTTATAATAAAAACTGTAGAAATGATAGCATATTAATTTCCTGTAAGATTTAGATTTAAAAAAAAAAAATTCCTGTTAGATTACGATTTCTGGTCCTTTTTTTAGAACTGATAATGATTTATGGACAATATATCTTCTACCGGAACTACTTGGGGAGCAAGAACCTTTTGGAGAGCTTTTCTTGGGGGAACTGAAGAATGAATTTTTTTATAGTATATGCTGTAATGTCTTGATAAAACCCATGTCTTAATAAAATCCATCTCTCAGCTTATTCTTGGTCCCTTAATTGATCGTGGCTATATGTTTAGAGACTAATGGCCATCAAATCATTTTTCTATGCTTTTCCTATAGCTATCCACGTACAGAGAGCACGGCCTATCCTTCTTCATTTGACTTTAGAGGCACCCTTGCTTTATTGGCAAACAACCCAGCATGGGCCAATGATGTACAGGGACTACTCAACAATGGGTTTCATAAACCACAATCTGGAACAGATGCAGGTGACCATCCTCCTATTACCCCAATGCTGTCAGCAACCGAGGATAGGCTAGGCAAAGATGCTTGGAGATTATACCAGTATGTATGTCAACACTTTATGGGGACTGTGTCTCCAGACTGCAAGTATGTAAGGTAAATAGCTATATTTTGTACTTTCAGTTTATTGTTTCACCTTTTTGCTTTTTGTTCATATGTTTTTAAGGAAAAGTTTGATCTAACCACGTGTTATGTATGGAGCTCAAACTAATTATTTATTCTTTTAATGCATTCTAGGACAAATGTCAAATTTTCAATTGGTGGAGAATTCTTCCATTGCACAGGGCAGCATGTTACGGTTGAAGGATTTACATCTGTCATGCCATGGTTGGCAGTAAAGGAGAAAAACCTTCCTCGGTTTATAAAAGGAGAGAAGATAGAAGCATCAAAAGTGGAGCTATATGAGGTAGGGCTTTTACCCACCTAAAAGAATATTATATATGCGTACCCTTTTTACTTTTCTGTATTTTTTCCTTTTATCTTCTGAGCTTTAAGAAATTCAAAATGTTCATATATTCACCGTCTCTTTTGGAGTTTCTTGCCCTCTTTTTTTGGTTTGGGCGGAGGGAAGAGATTTTGAGGAGAGATAGTGAGGGGTGGGATGATGGTTAGTGACGTGAACTTTAACATGCTGCATCTCTTTTAAGGGAAGGACTACGCTACTGTCTAAGATGCATGAAATTATATGAGGTAGGGCTTTTACCCACCTAAAAGAATATTATATATGCGTACCCTTTTCACTTTTCTGTATTTTTTCTTTTTATCTTCTGAGCTTTAAGAAATTCAAAATGTTCATATATTCACCGTCTCTTTTGGAGTTTCTCGCCCTCTTTTTTTGGTTTGGGCGGAGGGAAGAGATTTTGAGGAGAGATAGTGAGGGGTGGGATGATGGTTAGTGACGTGAACTTTAACATGCTGCATCTCTTTTAAGGGAAGGACAACGTTACCGTCTAAGATGCATGAAATGAAGAACACTAGAAAAAGTTAAAATAAAACTCTCTATGTAAGCCTTTTGAGTTTCTAAAATCTACAGGGGAGTACTGCACCTCCGGATTATCTCACTGAGAGTGAACTGATTTCCCTGATGGAGAAGAATGGAATAGGCACGGATGCATCAATACCTGTGCATATTAACAACATATGCGAGCGTAACTATGTGCAGGTTTCTAAATCTTTGTTTTTGCTGAATAGTGGGTTTGTATAGAAAGAGTCTCTTTTCAAAGGTTTGAATATTCTCTTTACAATCAAATTGCAGGTACAAGCTGGCAGAAAGTTGGTTCCAACTAGCCTAGGTATCACCTTGATAAGAGGCTATCAATGTATTGATCCAGATCTCTGTTTGCCAGATATTCGCAGTTTCATTGAGCAACAGATTGCTCTTGTTGCTAAAGGTCAAATGGATCATATTCATGTTGTGCTACATGTACTACAACAATTCAAGCAAAAGTATGCTTATTTTGTTAAGCAGGTTAGAAAAGTTGAACTCTTTTGCGTTGCTTAAAATTTTTACTTTTATTATGCTGGATAGGATAGGATTGGATTGTGAAGGTTGTGTGAATATGCACAATGTCCCACATCAGTTGTGTACAAGGTGGAACCAAGCTATACAAGTGGTTCAATGGAACTCTATATATGATCTGTTTTTTTGGGATGTAACACAAATGTGGCTAGTGTCCTTGGATGGTGAATTTTTATTTTGGATAAGTGATTGTAATCATTTGCATTAGAATCAATTTAGTAATCTTATATGGCACGTAGTGATTAAAGCAAAATCCATACCAACAAAAACCATCACCCTGAGAACAACGTTCTCTTACAAACCTTTCAACCAATTGATACGACCCCAAAGAGCAGAAACCCCATTCCTCTCCTTTTTGGCGTCCATGCCTCCATCATGCGGCGGCGACAGGGGGGGCGAAAGAAAAAGAGATCCTATCAACTTTTTCCAATCTATTAAGCTCACGAGCTTAGTCTACCCAACAGTGTACTTTTCAGACTCAATCCAACCACTCTTTAGTATGAAAATTGGCACCCTCTTGGTCCCTTTGTTAGCAAGTTTGGGAACAGTTTTATATTGGCTTCTGGTTTGGGAGGGGACAATGTGGGCCTTGACAAGGATGTTACAGAGTTATACCAATATTATGCACACAGAACTAACGTAGTATTTAAATATTAGAACTAACGTAGTATTTAAATATGTCAAGTGCATATTGTTAGTTTTGGTCTCAATACCTCTTTCCATTGGTTTCCTTCATTTAAATAGAAGAGTTACATAGAGCGCCGAATTGCAGCATGATTCCAGCGCCTAATTGCTGCTGGTTATACTGTACACATACATATTTACACGTTAAGTCTATTTACATCCAACCTATTTATCTCATTTACTATCTAAATATAGAAAGTTACTAGTTACTAAAAATATCTTTGTAACACATAACATATATTAAAATGTTTAGAATGTACTAAAATAATTATAATATCTTATGTTCTATACCCTATCTGCTGAATGCATGTTATATTTAGTCATATCTTAATTAAGAAAAACACGTATCTTTATTTATTTATTTATTTATTGTCAAACAAGATTTTATTGATCATAAGAATAAGCAAGAGCCCAAGTATATGGGACATATACAATAACATCACCTATGCATGCTAGTTTAGTGATAAGAAGTGCATAAAAATTCATGCTATTGATACAATCAACCATTGGAGTAAAGTCTAGAAAAAGAAATTCCTAAGGTCATCTATTGATCTCTATCGATCTTCGAAGCTTCTTTTGTTCCTCTCCCTCCAAGTACACCACAATAGGCACATTAGGAGCATCTTCCATATTGTTGTAATCTGAGAGTTGCCCTAAAGGCCTCTTCAGGAAGCTAGAAGTTTGATTACCCTTGTCGGCATCACCCAAGTTAATCCCATCCGAGCAAAGAATTCATTCCACGAGGTCATGGCAACCTAACAATGTAGTAGTAGATGATCAACGGACTCTCCACTCTTTGTTTACATACAACACCAATCCATAACAATGATTTGGGGTTTCCTTAAGTTTTCTAGTGGGAAAATCTTCCCCAAAGGAAGCCATCCATACAAAGAAGATTGCCTTTAGGGGTGCTTTTGTCTTTCAAATACTCTTACATGGGAATGGATTTGCATTATGTGTAGTCGTGACTTGGTAGAAAGAGGCTAGAGCATATGCTGAACTTCCCTTTCTTAAAAGGTCACCAAAAAATCTTTTCTTCAATACCCCCCATCATTCAAGTAGAGTACACAAGATCATACAACTCTGAAAAAGACTTCCCAATCTTGGGCATATCTCTAAAGAATATAACATTCCATGGGGGAGTACCATTGGATAGAACTAAGAGGTCCGCTATTGAGACTTCTTTCATTCTTGCTATACCATAGAATTCTGGATAAGTTTCCTCAAGTGCCCTATTGCCACACCATACCTCGTGCCAAAATTTATTTTGGATCCATCACCCACTGATAAATGGATATTTCTCAAATATGTATCCCATCCTTTTCTTATGTGCTTCCATAGCCCCACCCCAAATAGCCCACTCACCTCATTTGAACACCATCCTCCCCATATCTTTATTGAAAAAACATATCTTCATTGAAACATGTTATAACGTAAAATGTATTAGGTCAAGGTCTTGCTTAGGGAAAAAATTCTAAGCATAAACCATGAAATATGACAAATATAACAGATCTCAAACGTATATGATATATGTTAAACATATATCATACCTGTAGTATATCTTACAAGTTACATAATATACACTAAATATATAGGAGATATTCTTAGGTTTTCTGGAAAAAATGTCATATTTTTTAAAGTAAGATAAAAGATTTATTAATGACGAAAAAGGGCGTTGCCCTAGTGTACTGGAAGATCCACCTAACTAGCAAAAGGAAAAAGAGCTAGAAATTCTTGAAAAGAAGAAATATAAGGGGCCACACCATATTGGGCAATGATCCAATTATAACACATAAAGCATAAGTATTTTGTGTGTGTTATCACTCAAATGGGCCAAATTGTGCTTATGCAAGTTATGTTACGAGCTTAAACTGAGTCAAGCTGATTTCCTTTGATTACTTACATAAAAATAAGTATTCTTGGATGTCTTGTCAGCTATATCCCTGCTTGATAATGTTTTCTTATCACTTCAATTCAAGTCAGTCTAGCTTTCAGCTTTTCTCTTTCTCCAATTATCTGTTGTATTGAGGTAAAATGCGTTGGTAATTTGAAAGAATAATAGTGTCCCTCAAACAAAAGGTCACGACCTTATAAGATTACAATATCTGCCATCCTGACAATCTGAAATAAGGTTCACTTTTATTGTCCCTGAGGCATCAATATATGAAGTCCAAAGGAAGATATGTGCATAGCATGTCCGTTGCCATATCTGTTAAGGTGTAATTTTTGTATTGTTATTTCTCAAATGACTCAATCACTAAATTTGTTGTCCAACTATACAAGCACAATCATGGGTGTGAACCTTGGTTCTGAAGATTTATTGTATGCAATTAAAGTCTGATTGGCATGATGCTGGATCTGGAGTTTAGAGGGCAATGTGGGGGCTAAAATTTATTTTCCAACTTGTACTTTATTAGAAGTTTCCCCTTTTGTGTCCCTTTCCCATTTTCTCTTGTTATGTGTTGATTGTGTTGATCCGATAATAACACCCCCCCCCCCCCCCGCGCGGGTCTCTTTTTCTCTCCCAAACACCAAAAAAAAAAAAAAACACACACACAAACACACACTCTTTAATGCCAGATTACGCTTAGGAAGGTCAGCACCTAGATTGCTACTATGCAACCGATGGATGAGACACTTGCAAGGCTCTAAGGACTACAAAATTGCATATCCTAAATAAAAGCACACAGTATATGATGTAGGATGTGGTGGAATTGAGACTCCATGCAACCTAAATAAAAGCACACAGTATATGATGTAGGATGTGGTGGAATTGAGACTCCCAACTAGGACCAAAATATGGGTTCACTGCCATATAAATCCTCAGATATTAATATAGACAACTGCTTGTCTAATAGTCACAAGCAAACACGAATGTCTAGTCTATACCTCAGCTGTAGTGACCCAAAGTAGTTAGACAATGCCAGACCAAGTGACTTGAGACAACTCACTCAGCTTTAATATTACCCCTAGGGTTTGCTCATGTGTTAAGGGTATTGGTCTTGATGATATGCTCCCTTCAGGTATAGGTTCAAATCCTTGGGTCCAAACAATTGCTAGGGCCGAGTCTCATCAGTGAATAAGCCAATGATTTACCGGACCCATGTGATGAGGATGTGTTATACGAGTCCGGAACCGGATAAAAGGCATGTTGCATTTGCACAATCTCTTAGATTCCTCATCATAAAATATATATATATATATTATGTTGTCCATGAGTTAGCCTATTGCAGTAATGGAAAGGTTTTACACATTTTTAGCCTGCTCTTGATGTGCATGTTGGCATCATATTTGCATATGTGCGTCTAGTCTTGGTTTGTCCTGGAAATAGAGACTAAGTTCCATTCATTACATGATACACGAGTACAGCAGGTTGTTTGCATAAACTGTCTATAGCTATGTGGTCTCGTGTATTCCTTTCTAAAATCTTTAGTCTTGCATCTCCTTCCCTGTCATATTAGGGTACTCCCTTTCCTCTCTTAAAATCGTGTTTTAAACTGTAAATCCCTTTGCTACTAGAGCAATGAAGTTGCCATGACTGTTTGATTGAAAGCAAACTCAAATCACCTTTACCAATTTGAAGTCATGGGTAATCTAGAACTCCTTCAACGAAGAAACATCATGGTTGTGGCTTTGACAGCAAGTTTATTTGTTAAGGTAACCCAAGAGGTCTAGCTCATTGAGTCCCCCCCCCTCCTCTCTTCGGCTCTCTCTCTCTCTCTCTTCCTCACACACACACAAAAGTACTATTTTTATTACAAGATGCTCACTTTCTCAGTTTCCATTTAGTCAGTCAATTGCAATATAATGTCGCAGCAGAAAGATCTTTGTTGTTGGTGCACCTGACATCAGAGGACGTTTTATCAATATCAAATTCATTATCTGCAGATTTTTTGGGTTTAGTGGGCAATTATAGGAGATATTCACTCCAAGCTAATGATGTGCCTGTTGCATGACATTATTCTTTAATCCAGCATCCACCCATATTGAGCCTGTTCCTTCAGATATTCTTTGCCATGACATCTGGGTGTACTGTTATGAAATCCTTGAAATTAGGCTAATCTGCTTAACTCATCTTATAGTTTTTTTTTTTTTTTTTTCTTCTTCTTCTCTAAATGACGTTCCAGGTTGAAAACATGGATGCGTTGTTTGAAGCACAGTTTTCCCCGCTCGCTGACTCAGGACGTGCTCTCAGCAAGTGTGGGAAATGCCTTCGATACATGAAATATATCTCTATGCAACCATCACGTCTGTACTGTGGTACATGTGAGGAGGTTTATTATCTTCCTCAAAACGGAACTATCAAGGTAGGATTATTTGTTTATATGAATTTATTTCTTACGTTAACGAAAACTGGATTATGGATAAAAGTGTAATGTCAGTACTAAAAAAAGTTTCTTTAATATTGCAATTGCTGGAGACATTTCAGTATATTCTCATGTCATTCATAAAGCACATACCATCAGTATTCATTTTTGTAAACAAAGGTGTGCCATATAACTATGTCTACACTGTGTTTGTACTCATTAATCTCTCTCTCTCTCTCTCTCTCTCTCTCTCTCTCTCTCTCTCTCTCTCTCATGTTACCATACACAATGACCATTGGCCTCTGAGCTAATGAGGTTTTAAGTGCAAACTAAAATGTAATTGAAATTAATAATATCTCACTTCTACTCTGTCCTTCATATGATGAAAACCTTGGCCATAATAATGAAGAACACACTGAATTCGTACACATATTAGTCAAGATGCTTAACTAATTATGTTTCGATAGTCAAAATAGTCAAAATGCCTTACTAATTATCACTTTCCCTTGGTATTGTTTTGGAAACGTAAGGCTTTCAAGCTCGTTACAACCTATGGTAAATTTGTTCCAAGGGATTAACATTGAATCTTGTTAATCTCAGTAGGTTGTTGTAAAAACCGAGTATGGAGGCCTTTAACCTCCCCCCTCAACTGAGCTGTTTTTCTTTTTGTCTGGCATGCATTTATTCGGCATTCTGTTCCAAAATCCATGGCTAAAGATAACCAAATTGTTTTTTTCTTCTGCAGCTGTACAAGGAACTTTCTTGCCCATTAGACAACTTTGAGCTTCTGCTCTGCTCGATGCCTGGTCCAGAAGGGAAGTCGTTCCCACTCTGCCCATACTGCTACAATAGCCCTCCATTTGAAGGTGTTGACACACTCTTTGGTGCAGCTAAAACCGGTAGTACTGGCAAGTTGGGGAAGGGAGCTGGAATGCCATGCTTCCTCTGCCCTCACCCCACATGCCGACATTCACTGATTTCCCAAGGAGTCTGTGCTTGTCCGGAATGTAGTGGGACACTCGTCCTAGACCCTGTAAGTGCTCCCAAGTGGAGGCTTGATTGCAATATGTGCAATTGCCTTGTCTTCCTACCTCAAGGTGCTCACAGGATTTCCACTACAGAGGAGCGATGTCCGGACTGTGACTCTAAACTTCTAGAAGTTGACTTCAATAAGAAAACGACACCTTTGGAGGACGGAGCAACCCTTTATGTTGGTTGCATTATCTGCGATGAGTTGCTTCATTCACTCGTGGAAATGAAGCATGGAAAATCATTTTCCAGACGCACAAGTTCTAGAGGAAGGGGAAGAGGAACTGGGAGAGGAAGGGGAAGAGGAAGTGGGAAGAGGATAGACCCCAAAATGAGTTTCCGAGATTTCTGACCTAAGTGAAATATATACGTCTGGCCTTTGAAACTGTCGATGCTGTTTTACTTAGAAACTGGTTATTGTTAATTATTCTACTTCATATATTGCTGTAAACAAAAATCAGTGCCTATGTGACCATCAGAAAGGCTCATTGAGTGGACTATTGTTTTTTTCAATTCCTCTTCAAATAGCCTCTCTCTCATCTCTCCGAGTCTCCAACTATTAGTTCGGTTAACCCGATATAGTCAACAAACAACCCGACCGATGATGTCGGTCTACACTTGGGGTTTATATATAAATAGATACAACTTGAATCTTCTCCAAAGCTTTATTGTTTTTGTTTGATTTTGATAATTAAACCCAACTCTATCCCAAACCAAACTCATTAAACTTGAGCCACTGCTATTCTTTAATCTGTTAAATATGTTGATGTGCTTCCTGCGTGGCAAAATGATTTAACAAAATGCAAATGGTTTACAAAAAATAGAAAAGAAAATAAAAGAAATGATGGTTGAGTGTGTAAACGTCAAGCAATTATTTTGAAAAATGTGAATAAATATAGGACTCACATGAAAAAATATTAATTTTTTAATAGTAGATCTTACTCTTTTTTAAAGCGATTGTACAATATTTGCGTGCTTCACGATAATATATAACATTATTAAAAAAAAGCATAAAAGTAATACAAATATAGTTTGAAATGAAGGCAAAAAGACTTAAAAAAACAAAACAAAACAAAACAGAGACAAAAATATAACTTGGAAACCCTTAAAAACAAATGAAAAATAGAAATCATAAAAACATATTTACAATTGTGAAAAACAAAACTACAAATTAAAAAAATATAAATAATCTTTAAAAAAAAAATTCGAGAGGGGTCCGACTCCTACTCTTCCCAATCTGCCTGAGTTTCGGAGTGGCTATGAGTACAAGCATCCCCTAGGCAAAATTAGGTTGTAGAAATATTCTTTACTGTTATATCTTTAGAGGGTGGTGCTAGGGATCCGTTGGGGGATTTCGCTGCAGCTCACCGTTTTTGTATTTTGAATTTTTTTCTTTTTGTTTTTAACATCATTTTTAAATACTTTTAAATATTAAAAAAAAAGAAAAAAATTATAATATTATTAAAAAATAATTTCTTAATTATTAAGTTAAAATAAATAAAAAATAAAAAAAATAAAAAAATAAAAAAGAAGAAGAAGAAGAAGAAAAGAAGGAGAGTTGGAGCTCCTAGCGGGTCCCTATCATTTTCCATCCTTAAAAATCACAATTGCGTGTAAAAGGTGAAATATTTTGCTGGTGACAACCGTGTTTTGTTCGACAAAGACTGGCCACGTGTTGAGTGTAACTTACTGGCCTTCATCATCTATAAATAGAAATTCTCAATTTTCATCTATAAATAGAATGTAACTCTGATGCCAAAAAATCATCATATCTTTCTTTCTTTATTGCTTGCAAAAACTCTCTGAGATTCTGAAATCCTTTTAGAGCTTGGCTCCGAGGAAGTGGTTCCAAGTTCTAACACCTTAGATAATATCTTCAAGGATGAGTAATACTCTTTCTCAAAAACATGTAATATTTCCACTTTGTATGACAGTAATTAGATAAATTAGACTATCTCTTTGACATAATCTCTCTCGTTCAAAAAAATAATGGTCTTTGGTATTTAATAAGAGAGAATACATGTTCTCTTTAAATGCAGCAATACCCTTGTAAAAACTTGATACTTTTAAATATATTCCACCATAAAATTTTAATAAATTATTCTATTCTCAAACTAGTGTGTAGAGCACACCATTCACATCACTTAAATAGTTAGATTTAATTTGTAAAATTCAAATTTTAGAATTTATCGTTTAAATTAAATTATGCCATATTAAATATGCTATCCACATCGGCTTATAAATAGAGATTTTCAATTTCAAAATTTTAAAAACTGGTCAAAATGAGACCGTTTCGGTTTTTGGTTTTTTGGCACCGATTGCTTTGTGTATATATATATATATAGTTATTTCTTAATATTTATATAAAATACTTTTTTATATATAATATATAATTTTTATAAGTTATATGCTAAATAGTAAATTGCTAAATGCAAATTAATATAAGATTAATTGTCAAAATTTTATTAGTATTACTTATAATAATCAAATAACATAAAATTAATATAATATTTTATATAAAATAAAATTAATCTTTTGAACCTTAATATAACATTTTAATATAAAAATTATAATTTTATAATTTAAAATTTTAATCTTAACATGAACATTTGTTTGATCATATGTTATTAATATAAACTATATATAATTACATTTTATGGCCTAATAAATTATAATATATATTCCTTTTGATCAATACATTACTATACATTTGATCATATATACTTGTATAAAAACGTGTATGTACCATCATATAATATTATATGATTATACTAATAGTATATCACTATATGATATATTTTCTATTAGTAGTGTTTTTTTATATGATTTTATTAG
The DNA here is from genome assembly GCF_018687715.1 of Carya illinoinensis. Classification (NCBI taxonomy): domain Eukaryota; kingdom Viridiplantae; phylum Streptophyta; class Magnoliopsida; order Fagales; family Juglandaceae; genus Carya; species Carya illinoinensis. The sequence goes on along the minus strand of NC_056752.1, from coordinate 32,566,497 downwards.
CATATCACCATTAGTAATCCACTATATAAATAACCATATAAATCACTATAACTATATTATAGTACTAGTATTAAAACTTAGTATAGTATAGTATTTAATATTAGTATTACTGTTACTATTGGTATAGTCTATAGTTATTTAGTATTATAATATATATTTATATATATATGGTATCATATCCATTCATGTAAAAAAGTGTGTCTAACCATCATATAATATATTATCAGTAGCATATAGTATTAGTAATTATACTATATTATCACTAACATATAGTATTAGTATAGTTGTATTTAGTAATCTATATGTATAAAAAAAAAATGGCCCAGCAGGCCAAAAGGCCCAAAACCGAGTAGGCCAGAAAGCACTGTGGAATTAAAAAGCTCAGCTGAAAAGGCCCAAAACCGAGTAGGCCAGAAAGCACTGTGGAATTAAAAAGCTCAGCTGCCCAAGACACTCAAATGGCATCGTTTTAGTGAACACCCAATAAAATAGAGATCAACTAATTGAAACGACGTAGTTTTTAAGGTAATAAACAACACCGTTTCAACTCTAAAGAGGATGTGGTTTCAATGTTGTAAGGATAAAATTTCTAGCCCTTTTTGTCTTTCACCATTTCAAACTCTCACTCTCACTCTCACGCTCACACAACCCTCCCCTCATCAGAGTCGCATCTCGCACTATCACACACATGTAACACACTCGAACAATAAATGATAAATGCATAGAAAAATTGGTCTCTTTGAGGAAGCTTCTCTAGGGTAGGAAAAGAGAAAGAGAGAAAGTAAAGGAACAGAGTTGATATTACTTTTTAGTTGAAAACCATACAGCTCTGGCAGCGCCTATTATAAGGTCACCAACCTTAAATACGTAAAAGGAAAGAGGCCATGGGCCGACTCATTTGACTGGACTGACATAGATAAGGTAATTAAAAGGAAATGGACTCGGGCCCAAGCCCGACCCAGACCACTTAGCACTCGCAAGTACTGAAGCTTTTTCCATTCAGTTTCACTTTAATTAGGGGTGTAAAAAAAGGGCAAATCGAAAAATCAGACCAGACCGAACCGAACCGATTGTGCCAGTTTTGAACCGGTCTGGTCCAGAACCGATTTTTCGAAATAGAAAACCAACCGGGACAAGTCCGGTTTCGGTTCTAGATAATTTTGGACTGGACCAGACCAGTACTGTTTATATATTTATTTATTTATTAATATTATATATAATATATTATATATTATAATTATATATTATATTTTATAATTTTATTATATATAATATTTTATATTATATATAATTTAATATATAATATATAAAATATTATAAATTATAATTATATATAAGATAATGTTATTATAATTTATAAAATAAATGTTTAATCTTAAACATAAAAATTTAATTCATCATATGCTTTAAATATATAATATTATAAATATATATTATTAATAACATTTTATCATAAGAAGTAAGAACTAAGAAGAAAAAAAAAATTACTCAAATAGTCAAATATTATTACTAAATTTTGAATCTTTGAATTTTGATGGCCTAATAAACTTAAAACTCTCAATAACTTTTTTGATAAGTACATAAGCCATTAGTTGATAAATATAAATCATATACATTAGTATATAATTTATTATTTAGACAATTTACATTTTATGACCTAATACTAAATACTAATAGTCTAATATTATATTAATAATTTACTATTAATATTATACTTTCAGTCTATGTATAAACTATAATAAACTAATACTAAATTACCATACTAATATTAGTATATAAATCACTACACTAAATAATCACTATAGTCTATTAAAAATATAGTTGTAATAATCACTAATATTTATAATCACTATAATTAATACTAATATTTATAATGATACTAATGGTCTAATAAAATATTATTATTGGTAATATACTTTAATTCTATTTATAATCATTAATCACATAAAAAATAATCACATATATACTAATAGTCTCATACTAATATTCTAATATAGACTATAGTTATACTCATACTAATATAGTTATACTAAATCACCAAGACTAATACTAATATATAACTATTCTAATAGTCTAATATATTATATAACTATAACTAATACTAATATATATATACTAATACTAATAGTCTAACATAGACTTATAGTTATAGTATTAATACTATATTGCGTTGTTATATTCTTTAATTTATTATGTATAACTATATAGTCTATTAGTCTATTATATATATAGTCTATTATATTAATACACATTAAATTTTATGACCTAATACTAAATATTAATAATCTAATACTATATTAGTATTATTATTAGTATTATACTTTAAATTAGCATATAAAATAATGATATAGTAACACTAATACTAAATTAATATACTAATACTATCAATATAGTCTATCAATAATATAGTTCTAATAAAATAAACTCACTATAACAATTAACAAATATTAATATCATTATATGGTAATTATAATCACTATAATGAATACTAATAATTTATAATGATACTAATAGCCTAATACAATATTACTACTGGTAATATATTTTTAAGTCTATTTATAAATTAGTATATAAATCACTATACTAAATAATCACATATATACTAATATTCTAATATAGACTATAGTTATACTCAAACTGATATAGTTATACTAAATCACCATAACTAATACTAATATATAGCTATACTAATAGTTTACCATTAATACTATTATATTGTCTAATATATTATATAACTATAACTAATACTAATACATATATATATATATACTAATACTAATAGTTTAATATAGACTTATAGTATTAATACTAATAGTTTATTATATATATATACCAATACTAATAGTCATTAATAATTATATTCTTTAATGTATAACTATATAGTCTATATATAGACTTATATGTAGTAGTAACACTAATACTATAATAGTTTTAATTATTGTTTTGTATTTAATAATATAATTATTATAGTGTTTTTAATTGTCTTGTATTTATTTTATTGTACCATTTTTTTTATTGGATCCTCTATTTTCGGACTGGGCTTATTTTAGCCATTTAAGTGTGTTTTTTCTCTGTTTTGGGCCCGCCCATTGCACTGCCACCACAGCCCAGCCCAGCCTGCGGCCCAGTCCGAGAACTCCACTTACCTATACGGTGCGTTTTTGTGAAAATTAGGTTTACAGAAGTTTTTTTTTTTTTTTCCTCTCCTCATTCAGTCCCGTGCCTCTCCCTACCCTCATCCCTGCTGCCCTGCGCCGACTCCCAGTCTCCTCTCTCTAGTCTCTTCTTCTTCTTCTTCTTCTTGAATCTTCACTCTTCAGACTTCGGTTTCTTCCTCACAGTCACTCCCGTGCCTCACTGCCCTGGTGCATCTCGGTGGGTCTTCCACGCAGCCCTCGCCGACGCCGTGAACCTCCCCTCACGCAGCCCCTCTCACGGGCCCACGGTAATTTTTCTCTATTTTCTCTTTCATTTCACTTATCTAAGTTCTTTGAAATTATTTTGAAACAATGAAACTTGCTAGTACTATGAATCCAAAATTTAGGATTTTTGTGTTATTAGGGTTGTTGTCTGTTGAATCCGAAGTTTAGGATTTGTGTTATTAGGATTGTTGAATCCAAAATTTAGGATTTTTGTGATTGTGTTTGTATAAAATGGTTTTGATCATTTTTTTTTTTTAAAAATAATAATAATAATGATTATAAATAATGTGGATGCTAGTACTGATAATATTAATATGTGCGGCTTGAATAATATTAATATGTTTTATAAATTTCTTGGTCTATTATTTTATAAAGTGTGTGATTGCTTGGTCTATTAATATGTTTTTACATAGCAGATTTTTTTTTTTGTAGAGCAGATTTTTGTAAATAGTAATAGATTTTTAATAAAACAGACTTTTTAAATCAGTTTTTTTTTTTTTTTAAAGAATTATTTATGACAAATTTGTATGTTATTAAAACCGGAAAACCGGACCAAACCGGACTGGAAATTGGTAAAACCGGAGTACCGGTTTATGAGGGAAACCGGTGCGTAATCGGTTTTGAAAAATGCAAAACCGGTGCCTACCGGTTTGGTTCTAGATTTTGTCCAAAACCGGACCGAACCGGACCGGTTACACCCCTAACTTCAACAGACTATGCTTCGGTTGCTTCCTGACTTAGGGTTTCTGCCTCTTCCTTCGATCCTTCGATAAGCCTCCTCCCCGCCGCTTCTCTTCCTGCTTTAAGGGTCCTCATTGGCGGCTGTGTTACAACGCAGCCCCTCTCTGTTGCAGCCCCTTTCGCACAGTCGCACGCAGCCCCTTTCGCACAGTCGCACGCAGCCCCTCTCACACCGTCGCCCGCGTCTCCCTTTCGTGGCCTCTCGGTATGTTTACAGTTTATTGTTTAGGGTTATCAAAGTTTTTAATTTTCGATGTTTATTTTGTTTCATTGAATCAGTACACTGATTTCATAGATATTAATGTAGATGCTAGCTATCGAGCTGTTTAATTTCATAGATGTGTTTGAAGCTTTGAACCATAATATTATTACACTGATTTGTCTGTACATTTATTAAATTATTAGTGATTGAGCTGATTTCATGACACTGATTTGATTATACTGCTTTCATTACACTGATAACTGATTTGATTAGCATTTTTCTGTTTGAACCATAATGTAATTAAATTGTTGTGAAAATTTAGGGTTTTGTAGATGCTAGCTATTGAGTTGTTTAATTTAGGGTTTTGATCAGATTAACTAAGCACTGATTTAGATTTTTTTTTTTACAGCAGATTTACATTTCTGTTTTTTATAGCAGTTTTTTTGTAGCAGTATTTTTACAAGAGCATATATTTTTATGACACATTGGCACGTTTTTAAAACTGAAAAACCGGACCATACCGGACCAGAAGTACCGGTTTATGAGGGTAACCGGTGTGGTATCGGTTCTTGAAAATGCAAAACTGGTATACCAGTTCGGTTCTAAAAAAGGACCAAAACCGGACCGAACCGGACCGTATGTAGGGTTGTTCATACGGGCCGGATTTAGTCCGGGCCGGCCCGGAACCCTAATAACCGGGGTTCTGGTTATGGGTTTCGGAATCCGGGCTGGAACGCGCATTGGACAAACCAGATTTATCCGGTCCGGACCCGGGTTTCAAACCCGGGTTCCGTATTAGTAACCCGGTGTAACCGGGTTTGTATAAATTGGAAAGAAAAAAAACCTAACCCATCTTTATCTTCTTCGCTCTCTCTCTCTCTCTCTCTCTCTCTCTCTCTCTCTCTCTCTCTCTCTCTCTCTCTCTCTCTCTCTGCGCCGAAAACCCTTTCTCAGTCTCTCCGAAACCCTAGCCGTCGTCTTCATCCGCGTGCCTGGTTTTCATCCTCATGCCGTCGTCTTCCTCACCTCGCGCCATCGTCTTCATCACTTTCTCTCGTAGATCTATAAGGGAAGACTCCTCAAATCAAGCAAACCAAGATCAAGATCACAAGACCCGAATCATAGGCTGAAAGTGTGCAAGGAAATATTCTGTAATAGCTAGAAAAATCTTGAGTAAATGTTGAGTAAATGTTCTGTAAATTGTAGGCTTAGATTTAGCCTTCTTTCTTAAACTAGAACATAGACACTTGTATATATTTTTCATGAAATCAATAGCAATTAGTGCAGTGTTTTTCACTCAATAGAATTTAAAACTTTCTGTATTCATAGTTTTAAATCTCATCATGGTATCAGGAGAGCCATCCTCCACCGAGAATTCGATTCCCCAACCTGAAAATACCCATAACCCGATCACCCACCCAATCTCTCCAACAGAAATCCCTCTCATTGCTCTCAATATTTCTTCCCAAATCAATGAAAAACTCACACCCTCCACCTTTCCTCAATGGCGTGCCCAATTCGAAGCTCTACTCATCGGCTATAATCTCATTGATTATGTTACCGGTAATAAGCCCTGCCCTAACCTTCATGACTCCACCACTTCCGCTCACCACAGAACTCACTGGATAAGACAAGATAAACTTATCCTAAGTGCCATTCTGGCCTCCACAACCACCACCATAACCCCATTCATTTCCATTGCCAAAACCTCCCAAGAAGCATGGCAAAAATTGCACACAATGTACGCTAGTAGATCTCGGACTCATGCCATGCAACTTAAAGAGGAACTTACTCTGATCAAGAAGGGAAGCCAAACGGTTCAAGAGTACCTGCACACCGTTAAATCCCTCGCAGATGAAATCTCCCTCATCGATCATCCCATCTCTGCAGATGATTTAACGCTTTACATCCTCAATGGCCTGGGTGCTGATTTCCGTGAGATTGCTGCCCCTATTCGTGCTCGGGAACGCCCACTCACCTTTGAGGAGTTACATGATCTTCTCGTGGGTCATGATGCATATCTACGCCGTCTTGAAGTCTCCTCTCAGCAGCTGGTAGCATCGGCCAACTACTCTAATCGCCGATCGGGTTCTGGTTCCTTCTCTGGAAATCAACAATCTAAGGGCTTCTCCAAACCGAACGGGTCTGATCGCAATAATGGTGCCTCACAACATGCCAACTCCTCGGCCCAGTACCGAAATAGCAATGGCCCACGTGACAATCGGAAGACCAAGCCCAATGGCCAGCGGCGTTACACACCAAAGTGCCAACTTTGTGACCAGTTGGGTCACACGGCCAAATATTGCCCTCGTGTTCAATTTCCTGGAGCAACGGCAAACTGCGTTTCAACTTCACCAGCCCAAGAAACAAAGTGGCTTATAGATTCGGCAGCCTCTCACAATATCACTGGAGATTTGGCTAAATTATCTGTTCATTCTGAATATGATGGCACGGACGAGGTTGTCATTGGTGATGGTTCAGGTTTGCATGTCTCTCACATTGGTTCATTGGTTCTCCACACACCCACACGTACTTTTCATTTAAATGATACCCTTTGTGTTCCAAATATACAAAAAAATCTTATTTCCGTCCATAATTTTACTACTCACAATAATGTTTTTGTGGAGTTTCATCCTCTTTTTTTTCTTGTTAAGGATCAGACCACGGGGGCGGTTCTACTCAAAGGTGCGTGTGAAAACGGTGTTTACACCCTTCCGGAGTCAATGGTGAAATCTTCTCAAAAAATGGTTGCCAACGTGCATGAAAGGACCTCCGTTGATGGGTGGCACAAACGTCTTGGACATCCATCTAATAAAATTGTCCAACAGCTTGTCAACTCTTTTTCTCTTCCAATAAAAACCGAGGACCATGTTTCTCATCTTTGTAATTCTTGTTCCATTAATAAAGCCCACAAACTTCCATTTCGGAAAAATAGTCTTCAAAGTCATGCTCCTCTTGACTTAATCTATACTGATGTTTGGGGACCCTCCAATTCTATTGGCCTTGATGGATCACGCTATTATCTCATTTTGGTTGATCATTTTACAAAATACATTTGGTTCTATCCTATGGAAACAAAATTTGGTGTTAGCACAATATTTCCTCAATTTAAACATCTTGTTGAAACCAGATTTCAATCCAAAATAAAAACCATTTATTCGGATAACGGTGGTGAATTTGTGGCTTTAAAAAAATATTTTTCTATTCATGGCATAAGCCACCTCACAACCGCTCCTCATACACCTCAACAAAATGGTGTTTCTGAGCGTCGTCATCGTCATCTAGTAGAAACGGGCCTCACTCTATTACATGATGCTTCCCTACCCTTGAAATATTGGCCCCATGCTTTTTCCACTGCGGCATATCTTATAAACCGTCAACCAACCCCTCTTCTTCAAAATATTTCTCCATTTGAAGCATTATTTAAACAACCACCAAATTATTTGAAACTAAAAAAATTTGGTTGTTTATGCTTTCCACTCACTAGGCCGTATAACACCCATAAAATGCAGCCCAAATCTGTGCCTTGTCTCTTCGTGGGCTATTCCTTGGCCCAAAATGCTTATAAGTGCCTTGATCCATTAACTAACAAAACCTATCACTCTCGGCATGTTCTGTTTGATGAAAACCGAAATGGCCTCTCTGCACATACATCCTCGTCGACCTCCTCAGCAAGTGCTCCATCCATTCACGTTGTGCCTTCATGCGTTCCGCAGCCTCCACCAGTGATCTCGGCAGGGGAGAACCCATTTGCATCACCTTCAGGTAACGCCCCTTTCTCCTCTCCTTTTAATTCCGAAAATTTCAATTCTATATCTTCATGCCCTAATCACTCTACATCGCACGATATTCCATCATCATCATCTAATTCGCATGAAATTTCTCCCACCCAACACACTGATTCCTTGATTGGCACCGAACCCGATCCCTCTGCCTCACCTGCACAACAGCCCACTCGAATCCACTCCATGACCACTCGGTCCATGAATAACATTCATAAACCCAAACAATTCCATTTAACCACCAAACACCTCCTTCCCAGCACCATTGAACCAACTTGTGTGGGACAGGCTCTTCGTGAGCCACACTGGCGAACAGCCATGTCAGAAGAGCTAACTGCTCTCATGCGACACAGCACATGGGAACTGGTCCCTCCCCCGGATAACTGTACACCCGTGGGGTGTAAATGGGTCTTTCGGGTAAAGAGAAAGTCTGATGGGTCTGTTGATCGCTTTAAAGTGAGACTTGTCGCAAAGGGATACAATCAACGTCCTGGTTTGGATTATAAAGAAACATTTAGCCCCGTTGTGAAGCCCGCTACCATTCGAACTGTCCTAACAGTTGCTGTGATGCAGGGATGGCCTTTGAAACAACTTGATGTCAACAATGCATTTTTGCATGGAAAGTTGACTGAAACTGTTTATATGTCACAACCCCCGGGCTTCAAAGATGCCTCAAAACCTACTCATGTTTGTAGGTTAAATAAGGCAATTTATGGTTTAAAACAGGCTCCTAGAGCCTGGTACTCAGCACTAAAACAGGCCATCTTGAGTCTCGGTTTTCAAAATTCCAAGGCAGACTCGTCTCTGTTTATATATCAGCACAATTCTATCTTGTCTTATCTCTTGGTTTATGTGGATGATCTGGTTATCACTGGTAATGATCTGAATTTTTTATCAAATATCATTGCTAAACTTGGAGTTCAATTCTCCTTAAAAGACATGGGGCAGCTTCACTACTTCTTGGGTATGGAAGTCATTCCTACAACATCAGGTCTCTTCCTATCTCAACATAAATATATTCGGGACCTTCTTTCAAAAACAAATATGATGGGTGCAAAGGAAGTCTCTACTCCACTGTCTACTAGCATGGCTCTAAAACTGGTTGATGGAACCACATCCTTTGACAGCACTGAATTTAGAAGTGTTCTTGGAGGGCTTCAATACTTGTCTCTCACACGTCCAGACATTTCTTTTTCAGTCAATAAATTGTCTCAGTTTATGCATAAACCAACTGTCACTCATTGGGCAGCTGCTAAGAGACTCCTCCGGTACTTGAAACAGACCATTTTCCATGGTATTCACATTAAAAAACATTCCAGCTTTACTCTTACTACATACTCCGATGCTGATTGGGCGGGTAATTTTGATGATCGTACATCCACCTCAGCATACATCAGCTTCCTTGGCTCAAATCCCATTTCTTGGAGTTCAAAAAAACAAAGAGCTGTTGCCAGATCGTCCACTGAGGCTGAATATAGATCTCTTGCAAATGCTGCTTCTGAAACAGTATGGTTGCTATCATTATTCAAGGAAATTGGCCTACCTGTCAAAACTTCACCAAAATTGTTATGCGATAATTTGGGTGCTACACAACTCAGCTTTAATCCTATTCAGCACTCCCGGATGAAGCATATTCAGATTGATCTCCATTTTGTTCGTGATATGGTTCAAATGAAAATTCTGCATGTCCAGCATGTCAACACTCAAGATCAACTTGCGGATTTATTGACAAAGCCACTCTCAAGACAACGCATGGACTTCCTCAAAATCAAGATTGGCTTAGCCGATGGCACACCCATCTTGAGGGGGCGTATAAGGGAAGACTCCTCAAATCAAGCAAACCAAGATCAAGATCACAAGACCCGAATCATAGGCTGAAAGTGTGCAAGGAAATATTCTGTAATAGCTAGAAAAATCTTGAGTAAATGTTGAGTAAATGTTCTGTAAATTGTAGGCTTAGATTTAGCCTTCTTTCTTAAACTAGAACATAGACACTTGTATATATTTTTCATGAAATCAATAGCAATTAGTGCAGTGTTTTTCACTCAATAGAATTTAAAACTTTCTGTATTCATAGTTTTAAATCTCATCAAGATCTGCCTAAACCCTCTGTCTATTCCGCCGTTTCTCCTCTCGGTAAGCCTCTCTCTCTCTCTCTCCCCATCTTTGAGCATTTCGGTAAGCCTAAGTTTCTGAAATCTGTCTTTTTTATTTCTATTTTTTTAATTTTTTTTAACATGGGTCGTTTTCCACTAATCTGCCCAGATCTGCCGTTTTTTCTCCATCTCTCTCTCTCTCTGTTTTGCTAGATCTGTTCTCTTTATTTTTAAACGTGGGGTTTTTTTTTGGGTCTGTTTTTTTCTATGATCAATGCCTTTGAACAAATCTGATGTGGGTATAAAAGTATATGCTGTATGAGATTTTTATTTTTGTTTTTTCTGCTATATGGCAGTGCCCTGTATCTTGTTTTGATACAGTTTCTTTCTGTCGCTTTGTAAAGTGTAGTAAATGAGTTATGAATGCGAGAGTCTGAACATGCAAATACCAGAAACTGCGCGCATAGGCATATATATAATTATGTTTAGCTTCATCCATGCGGTACTCATGTTCTGTTTTTTTATTGTAAACTGATCTAATTCACAAGCTATATAAGAATTGGGAAAAGAAATCACAAACTTATCTAATTGGCCCCTTTCACTGATATTTTTTATTATGACTTTGGGATATGCAAATTATGTGTATCATACAATATTAGATATTTGATGTAATTGGCCCCTTTTGATGTGCGGTGAGCTTTTAGAGCAGATGCTTATTAACATGTACGATTAATAATCCTGTGTCATCTTGTCAAATATTTGAAAGGGATTTTTGTCTTAATCTTTCATATGTTTAGTACAGATGTTAATCTTTCATATTTTTGTCAAATCTTTCACATGCGATTAGGGAAGTAGGATTACCTTATTAATTAGTCTCTAGGAGCAATAAGTTGTGTCAGACAACAGTGTCAATTGGTGGCATCTTGCCAACATAATTGTGTAGTTTTTATGTTGTATTATTTATCCTTCGGTGCAAAGATCCTACTCTTCTGAGCTAACCATTATAAGGCGCTTAGAATATATAAGATGCATGCTTAATTAAGAAGTAGTAGTTATGCATTTCTCGATTTCTTTAGATGCTTCTCCTTCTTTTTCTCCATCTTTGTCATAGGAGCACGAGTGAAAAGCTCTTCTTCTTCCTGTGCACGCCTCTCCATTTTTGCCATATATCTAGCAAGCTCTCTACTTTCATGTCCAACTATTTCTCTGACCTGTATTCAACCAGCCACAAAAATAGATCGCCAGCTATTATACATTAAGTTCTTAAAGTCCAGTGACACTGAAAAAGAGGTCCACAACTAACCTCTTCGGGTCTCCCCTCCAAGTCATTCATCAGCCCACGCACAAAATCACTCTGCCTAGATTGCCGTAGGATCTGTTTCTCCATTCTCGAGGCATTCCTTTCATGCCTTGAGATCTTACCTTCCTCCATAGAAGTAGGGGCAAACTTGGGGGGTCGATACACACCGCTAGCTTCATACAAATTATAAACGCAACTTAGAAAACAAAAACCTCAAATATGTTTCATTTTGGTAAATAAAGTTTTTTAAAAGAGGGACGGAAAAACTTAATTGCTGAACTTGTTACTTTAATATCTTGGCTCACCTCGGAAGTCATATCTGATTTGGGAACAAGCATGTTAGGATTCGGACGATATTTCAAAAGATCCTATGCTTTCTGAGGAGCATCCGACTCTTCCCTCGGACCTACAGCTTCTGCTGTACCTGCAGCAACCCTTGTGAGCTTCTGGACTTGGTACTGGAGCTTTTTGTCAATTGGTCGAATCTGACATAAATAGAAAGACGACATTTATGTAATAGGAACAACATGAGTTATTGATGGATAAGGAGAAAAGAAACAAATCCCCGACCTTTTCCAAAAACAACCTTGTCTCTACTAGGCTCCGAACAACAGGATGGCCCTCAATTGAGAATCCTTTTGCTTTGCGAAGAAGATAATAGACCAATGACTGGCAATAGTTTAAGAGAAGCAAATTTTTGGCTTCAAGATAGCTAATCCCATCTGCTGTTGGAAACTGATTTGATTTCACCTAAAATGTGAGACAAAAAAAAGTTAAGTAATCACTTGTCATAGTGGATAATGAATACAATACAATTAGTTACTTGTAAAATGAAACGAGGCATTCGTCAATAACTAAAACAAGCTGATTTTGTTACTCAAATTTGTTCTGATATAGGCCCCCCCTCCCATGGTGATCTCTTCCTCTCTTGCTCTCTCTTCTCTTCTCTTCTCTTCCTAAGTTCTACTGCTATTTTTGGTGGAGAAAAATTACTGGTGTTTGTATTTTTTCTTAGTTATTAGTAATTTTTCCATCTCCTGTTGGTTTCTTTATGATGGAAGAGCTTAGACGTTTTTCAGTAGAATCGAAAACTTTCATCTTTGCGAAAGAGGGGGCTTATAACTTCCGTATCACAGAGAAAAGCAGAAGGATGTCTCTTTTCATTCTTTTAAATGGCTCGACTGCCTCTTGGGTGGTGAATATGGTGGGAGAAGCCATCAGAACCAGATGGCGTGGTGATTTCTTCAAAAAACAGAGGGTGGGTAACGGGATGTTCACTATACAGCTTCTCAGAAATTCTAGAGGACATTACCTTCTTTTGGAGGAGTATAGTAATGGAAGGAGAAGAGGCTCAGTGATCATTCCAGAAGGTTTAAAGAGCAACGGCTGGGAAGGCTTTGCCTACAATTTAAAAAAAACAGTGGAACACACGGTGGCGCAACCAGTGTCACGGAGGGATGTAAAGTCTGTCCAGGCCTTGAAATCCTATGCCATGGTGGTTGGTTCTGAGGCAGCTTTCAAATCAGCCATGGAAGAGAAGGAGAAAGCAGCTGGTCCTTTCCCAGGGGACACGGGGACGTCTCTTGTCAGGGGCAAAACAGTAGGGGAAGTGGAGGGTGTACTTTGGGCTGTCAGAGCTCAGCTTTCTGGCGTGCTGGAGGAAGTTTCTTTACTGGTGCAAAAGGTTGATTTGGGTCTGAATATGGTGATGGGACTGGGTAAGGAGACTTCAACATCTACTCCTTCGGCGTCAAACTCCCTGCATGCCTCTGAAAAATCATTTCCCAAAGTGGGAAGATATGGGTCTCTAAATGGGAGCAGGAATTTGGTTGTATTGGGAGGGCCAGAGGGTGGGCTGGGCCCGGGCCCATTTACTTCCAATTTATACTCTAAACCCACCTCTTTACCCCAACATCTTCCAAGCCCACGGGTCCCCATCCCAATAGACCACACACCTAGTCCAGGCCAACGGGCCTCAAATCCACGGGCTGCGAGCCCATCTACAAGCCCCGTACCTCAGTTACGGGCAACTCCTATCAAGCCGATTCTCAAACAGGCCGATATTTCGGCCTCTCCAAACCTCAGTCCGATACCAGGTGACCCGATGGCTGCTCCGGCCTCGTCACTGACACAGACGTCGCCGGCGGTTGCAGGCGAACCCTCTGGAGGCTTTCCGACGTCCCAAACCCCTACAGTTAGTAGGGTTCCCGAATCTCGGTTCGAGCAGCAGGGTCGGGAAGAGGAAAATAACGCCTCGGCTACACTTCTGTGTTCACAGAACTCACCGATAGGTTCGGGTGACCATCCCTGTTTGGCGCTAGCGAGTTGGGAGGCTATCTCTGAGGAACAGCTAGGGGTACAGGCAGATACGAATGAAGAGGAAGAGGCTGGCATTTCCTCAGGGGAGTCGAGATCTACACTAGAGGTGGGGATTGTGAAGTCCACCTTTGTTTCAACAGATGGGGATGTTGTTGAAGCTACTGATGCCGTTATCGAGGGAGAATTAGGGTCTGTATATACACGGGTTCCTTGCTCCAAGTTTTCTAATCCCGAGCTGCAATTGGTATTAGGTGGGGATGCTTCTACATTAGGTGAAGCTGGTGAGTTACCAGACTCCGATGAAGACCTTGATATAGCTCCTTTATGCTCTTTTAGCCCTGGTACTGATTGGTCTAGTAATCCTTCTGATTGGGTTGTAAGAAAGGCAGAAGACCTTAGTAGTTTTCTTGGTATTTCTTGTGAGGGTTATGAAGAGCAATTCAGAGCTCTCCTCACGGCTATTGAAGCTGGGCATCCTGCCCTGGCAAGGTCTGCAATTAAGAAGGAAAGGGAGCTCAAGAGGTTGGAATGCACGGTTAATTACAATTCCAAGGGTGGGAGTACTCTTAGAGATAAAGGTAAGGAGAGGGCTGTTAATGTTCTTTATGAAACCTAAAATTATTTCTTGGAATGTTCGGGGGTTGAACGACTTTAGAAAGCGTCTTCGGGTGAAAAATATGTTAAGGCAGTGGAAGGCTGATATTTACTGTCTTCAAGAAACTAAACTGAAAGCGGTTAGCCAATCGGTGATTCATAATTTATGGAATTGTAACTATGTGGGTTGGGTTGAGTTAGTCTCTAACGGAGCCTCCGGAGGTATCATTGTTATGTGGGATCGAAGGGTAGTGGAAGTGGTTAATCACTATGTGGGAGAATTCTTGGTGGCTTGCCATTTTAAGAACGTAGTTGATGGTGTTGAATGGGCTTTTGCTGGTATCTATGGGCCAAATTTAGACTCTTGTAGGAGTTCTTTGTGGGATGAAATTGCGGGCATTTGTAGTTGGTGGGATCTTCCATGGTGCATTGGAGGGGACTTCAACATTACCCGTTTTCCTTGTGAGAGAGATGGGGACTCGATTATTTCTAAAGCCATGTTTGACTTTTCTGAATTTATTTCTGACATGCAATTGATTGATTTGCCCATGGTGGGTGGAGATTTCACTTGGTCAAACGGAAGGGCTTGGTCCCGTATCGATAGATTTCTTGTTTCAGCATCATGGGAAGCCACTTTTCCGGAGTTAAGTCAGAAAAGGTTACAGCGCGTTGTTTCTGACCATTATCCTATTTTGTTGGACTGTGGGGGCATTGCTAGTGGCCCAAGACCCTTTAAATTTGAAAATATGTGGTTAAAGGAGGAAGGTTTCGTTGATAGAGTTAGAAGGTGGTGGGCCTCCTATCACTTTATAGGTACACCCAGCTTTATCTTGGCAGGAAAATTAAAAGAACTCAAAAGAGATTTGAAGAAATGGAATGCTGAGTTTTTTGGCAATGTCAAGAACAACAGATTATGCCTGCTGGAACAGTTGTCTAATTTGGAGGAAAAGGAGTTGAGGGGTAGAATTTCTAGTGATGAAAAGGAATTGAAGATAAGGGTGTCGGCGGATATTAATAAATTAATGCTTATGGAAGAAATCTCTTGGAGGCAAAAATCCAGGATTTTATGGCTCAAGGAAGGAGACAAATGCACGAAATTCTTTCATAGAATGGCTAATTCACATCGCAGAAATAATGCCATAGAAGTCCTCCAGGTTGACGATAATGTGATTTGTGATAAGGAAGAGATAAAAGAGCATATTGCGAATTTTTATGAGAAACTTTTTCGGGAAGATTTCTCTTGGAGGCCCAAGTTAGAGGGGCTGGTTTTTGACTCCATAGATAATCAAACTGCTTCTTGGCTGGAGAGGCCCTTTGAGGAAGATGAAGTGCTAGATGTGGTTAGGGGCATGTCTAAGGATAAAGCTCCGGGTCCTGACGGTTTCTCTATGGCTTTTTTCCAAGCTTGTTGGGATATTTTGAAGGATGATGTTATGAAAGTCTTTGAAGAATTTTACTCCTTCAGCAAATTCGAAAAGAGTCTTAATACTACTTTTTTAGCCCTTATCCCTAAGAAGGTAGGTGCTGTTGAAATAAGGGATTTTCGACCAATCAGCTTGGTCAACGGGGTCTATAAGATCCTCTCTAAGGTGTTAGCCAATCGCCTCAGCATGGTTATGGATAAAATTATCACAAAGCCTCAAAACGCGTTTGTGAAGGGAAGACAAATTCTTGATTCGGTTCTTATTGCTCATGAGTGTTTGGAAAACAGAATAAGGACAGGTCAATCTGGAATCTTAGTCAAATTAGACATGGAAAAAGCTTTTGACCATGTAAATTGGGACTTTCTTCTTTATTTGCTTAAGAAATTTGGCTTTGGGGAGAAATGGTGCTCTTGGATAACTCATTGTATTTCTACGACCAAGTTTTCTATTTTGGTGAATGGCTGTCCGGCTGGTTTTTTCAGCAGTTCTCGTGGCTTAAGGCAAGGAGATCCCTTGTCTCCTTTCCTCTTTGTCTTAGTCATGGACGCTTTGAGTCGTATGATTGAGTTGGCAATTGATGGAGGTTATATGGCAGGCTTCAAGGTGGGAGATGCTGATAGGGGCTGCATCACTGTTTCTCATCTTCTCTTCGCAGATGACACTTTACTTTTCTGCGAAGCTAACCAGGATCATCTTCGGGCCTTGAGAGCTTTATTGTTATGTTATGAAGCTGTTTCTGGACTTAGAGTAAACCTAAATAAGTCTGAAATCGTTCCAGTGGGTTCAGTCAGCAATATATATGATTTGGCTAATATTATGGGCTGCAAAGTTTCTTCGCTACCTATGAAATACCTTGGTTTACCTTTGGGGGCTCCCCATAATTCTGTCTCCATTTGGGATGGGGTGATAGAAAAGATTGAAAGGAGATTAGCTGGCTGGAAAAAGATCTATTTATCCAAAGGGGGCAGAGTTACATTAATTAAAAGCACCTTGTCTAATTTACCTACTTATTTCCTCTCTCTTTTTCCTATTCCAATGAGAGTGGTAAATCTTATTGAGAGGATTTTCAGAAATTTCTTATGGGATGGAAAAGGGGGGGAAAGAAAACTTCACTTGGTGAATTGGAAGAAGGTTACTACTCCGGTGTCTTGTGGAGGTTTGGGTGTGCGGAATCTGAAAATTTTTAATAAAGCTCTTCTTGGGAAGTGGCTTTGGAGGTATAACAATGAGGATACTGCTTTGTGGAAACAGATTGTTGATGCTAAACATGGAAGGATTTGGGGGAATTGGTGTACTAATGAAATAAAAGGGGTGTTTGGGGTGGGTCTATGGAAGTCTATTCGTAAGGGATGGGGGGACTTTGTCAGAAACACTAATCTCAAAGTGGGGACGGGATCCAACATCTCTTTTTGGCATGATGTATGGTGTGGTGATCTAGCTCTTAAATTAGCATTCCCTCGCCTATTCAGGATTGCTACATGTAAAGGGGCTGCTGTGGCAGATTCTTACTTGTTCACTAATAACATGCTAAACTGGAATGTGGATTTCTCTAGAGACTTACAGGACTGGGAAGTGAGCGAAGCTGCTGATTTCTATGCTATCCTTTATGCTTCTAAGATTGATCAGACCAGGGATGATATGCTGCAGTGGACTCATGATTCTAAAAGCAGATTTTCTGTGAAATCCTATTACAAGATCTTAACTAGCCTTGGTAATATAACTTTTCCCTGGAAATGTATTTGGAAAGCTAAAGTGCCCAGTAAAGTTGCGTTTTTTGGCTGGTTGGTGTCGCTTGAGAAAGTTTTAACTACCGATAATTTGAGGAAAAGGGGCTTTTATGTGATGGACTGGTGCACCATGTGTAAAAATGATGGTGAATCTGTCAACCATTTGTTTCTTCATTGTGAAATGGCAACGGCTTTGTGGAATGAGTTATTCGTCAAACTAGGCATCGTTTGGGTCATGCCTTTTCAAGTGGTGGATTTTTTGATCTGCTGGCAAGGAGCAGCTGGAAGTAGGCGAAATATAGAGGAGTGGAGAATGATCCCACTGTGCTTATTCTGGTGTCTATGGCTCGAGAGAAATGGGAGGTGTTTTGAAGATCGAGAACGCACAAGGATGGAACTTAGGGACTTTTTCTTCAACACTTTAAACTTTTGGGCGAATAATCTTTTAAGGGATATCAACTTTTGTAATGTTTTTCTTTAGTTCTGTTTCTGTTTTAGATTGTATTTAGGTTTATTCTCTTGTATACTACCCGTGTACTTGGGCATTGCCTATTTACTATGAATAAAATCCATATTATCTATCAAAAAAAAAAAAAAAAAAAACAAGCTGATTTTGTTAATACTTGTAATAATCGTACTTTATGCTGCAGAGCCACATCGACGAGGGCGTGTAGGCTCTGCTACTAAAAAAAGTCGTGTGCGAATATATTACCTCAAAAATAATTCAGTATTTGTAAGAAAGATTGTATCCCGGACTTAAAATTGGACTCGCAATTGATCCTACCTTAGTGGTTAAAGCTTCAACTTTACTCCTTACAGAATCTAACACTTCCTTCATTTCTTTCAAGACTGCAGTTAACTGAGGAGGTTCTCTGCAACGAAGACAAAATAAGGGCAACGTGGTATCAGATTAACAGAACCAAAAAGGGGGAAAATCTCAAATTCACGAGTTTGAATGCCAACTTCCAAGTTCTAATGCAAGCTTTCAGATTGTGCATTCACAGATTGTAATCTCCCAATAAAGTACATAAAATATATGTGAAAGAACAAGAAAACCAGCAACACAGATATTCAAGCTTACTTTGCAATTAGGTCATTGTGACCTGAGTTGGTATTCCCTGCCATACTTCAAATCCAGCTCTCCAATCAATCTGCCAGATGCCCATTTAATAAGCAAACATTCAAAGTTTAAACACCCAACACGAAAATATTATTATTCAAGGAGGCCAGGCTAGGCAAAAACAATTTTTTAAGAGCTGGATGATAGAGCATATCTATTTAAAAAAAAAACCTCCGAGAATTTAAAAAAAAAAAAAAAGATACAACTGGTAATTAGTCAATTTCATCCGATGTAACCTTGCCCGAGTATGACCACAACAAGGAAAAAAATCGTATCGGAACGTGGCCGTTAGTTTGAACAACTGAGCTTTGAACAACAGAGAATAACTCAAAGAAGATAAATAACTAGTATAAGAAGTGTCAATCACAGCAAGCCTGCATCGGACTCCTCGATTGTGCCTTCGATTCTATCATTGACTAGCCAATTTCTGCACCGGGCGAGTTATCTAGGGCTTCGTATTGCGAAACAAGATGCAAAATTAGCCCTAGTTTAGGAAGGCCGAATTAGGAAAAGCAGGCAGCCAATCAATCAGTCCTGTCTACTGGACTCCACTAGTGAGCTTGCCTTCATTTCAACAGGCCACTTTTTTATACCTTTTTGTAATGATAAATGATTTATGCAAGTCCTAAATAGACAAGTCTCGTGTAGATCTTTGTAAATGTAATGCCCCACACCCGGATGGGGTAGGAGAGTTACTTCCTTTCACTTCACAATCACGTCTCACCGTACAAATATAAGCTCCAAAGTCTCAAAGACATCAAAAATCCATTTTATTCAAAAAAATACTCAAATATAGTTAACTAGAACCATCCCCAAGTCTCAATAACATCATCAATATTCCAAAAAAATTGATAATCCATAAAGGTATCACTAACATATTAATAACTTGTACACGTACAAAACCGACTAACTAACAAAATTGTAAAACTTGAAACTAAACATCAAAGTGAGCCGTAACCAACCCATAACAAAATAGTCCATACTTGTGCCATGGGTTTATAATGGCCCAAGTACGACATCCACGCACTACACCAATAGATTTATCTAACCTCCTTGAATTTTCTTACTCATTCACTACACACATCAACCCACATCCAACACTTTCAAGTTAAACAAACTTACTCCTGACATATCAAACAAACCAAGAGCCCACACCTCTTCCCGACATGTCAAACAAACAACCCACCAATCAAACCAGTCGACCATGGTGCCTCGGGTTTATAATTACCCAGGCCAAATGCCCAAACTCACCTTTCCCGGAATGCCATCCCACATTTTATTTCAACACTTCACAGGCACTCAGCCAATACACAAATTCACAACCAGTGCTAAAAATCAATTCCACCAACTTACATAATAATTTCAATCACAACCACATAACCCCAAACCAAAATTTCAAAATTCCACCCATATCAACACACTTATCCTCACAACAGAGAGATCGAATTTATACCACTGTTTGAAAGGCTGAAATATGATGATTCACGGTGTCACGGCGGGGTTGTTCGTCGGTGGTGTTGTGGTGCGGAGTCCGGCAGCACCCACGGTGGAGAGAGAGAGCGAGAGGACGTCTCGGCATCCACGGCTTGCTGCGATGACACCGGAGTTAGAGAGAGAGAGAGAGAGAGAGAACGCGAGGGAAAGAGAGAGCTTACCGGGGCCGAAAATTCGAGATAGGGATATGGCGGCACTCACAACTGGGGGCAACGGCTTGGCAAACGGAGAGCAAGAGAGTGTTGGGCTGCGCAGGGGAAAATAGAATGGCATAGGGCATCTTGGGGTTGGAAAGGAACAGAAGGGAAAGAAAGAAATAAACTGGGTTGGGCTGGGCTGGGCTGGGCTTACAAATTTTTTGAACCTGGGTCTTACAATAAAAAGTATACATTTGAAAAAGTATTTAAAAAATTATTATTATTATTTTTTATTAACATTTATTTTTTGAGAAATAATATTTACAGTCGTAGTTGTGTAAGTGTCACGCAATCTCTTTAAAAAAAGTGAATTAATACGGGACTTACATGAAAAAAATAACTTTTTTAATCGTAGACCTCACTCTTTTTCAAAACGATTGCGCGGCATTTCCACACTATACAACTATATATAGCATTACTTTTATTTTTTTATAAAGATTTTATGCAAAATTTGTCTATTTGAAATTTATACTTAAAATTACTTTTTTTAATACCAGTGATTTCATGCGTTTTAATAATCGTTTATTATTTTTTCTTATAAGTATTATTTCTACTTATTTTCTTCAAAAATATATTAATAACCTATCCACATATATAAAAAATAAAATAAAAATCTATCATAGTACTACGAATAGATGCATCTTTGTGCGTTATATGCATTGTTGTCAATGCATCCTATTTAGATACATGGATTTTGAATGCTTATTGTATTAGATGTGTGTCAATGCATCTTATGTACATGCATGGAATTGACTATTTAACGGTGGTTTGAGTTTGGTAATATTTAAGATTGTTCATATGGGCTAGATAAAATCCAGCCCAGCCCAGAACCTGTCTAAACTGGATTCCGGTACCTGTATCTTTAAATCCGAGTCCATTCAGCCCGGATGCGGTTTTATAACATCCGGGTACCAATTAAAACCCGTTACCCGGGTTTAATAAAAACATTTTCTAAACACTCAGTTGCCCTAACTGCCACCCCCTTTCAAATTCAATCTCATCTTCTTCTCTCTCTCCCCCCGATTCTTTCTCTATTATGCTCTCTCTCACTTTCTCTCATCTACTCTATCTCTCTCTCTGCTCTTTGCTCTTTCTCTGTCTCTTTCGCGTGCGCGTGCTGACAGTGAAGCGCTAAGTTTATGTGGTCTTTTCTCTCAATGCTCTTATCGCTGGCATTTCGTTAAGCCTCTCTCTCTCTCTCAATGTCGATTTATGTATTAGAATATATCTTATATAGAGTTTGGGTATTAGAGTATATCTTATATTCGTGTATATTTTGTTCTGTTTCCAGATCTGCAAGAGGGTCACAAAAAATTTCATGTATATTTTTTCCTATTTCCAGATTTGGGTAAAAGTTCGTGTTAATTTTTTATTCCTCTCTGTTTGTTTTGTTCTCTCTTTGGTGATTTTGAGTTTGTTTTAACGAGAATGTTTGAAGAGTATTTTTATAGATTAGATCCTCGTGTCGTCGTCTTCATCTGTGGGTATGTTTTATTCTCTATATTTTTTTGTTCTCTCTTTGGTGATTTTGAGTTTGTTTTGAACAGAATATTTGAATGTTTGAGGAGTATTCAGTTGTTATAGGTTTTAGAGTTTGGGTGGAAGTCGAATATTGGGATTAATTTTAGATTCGGTTAGGTTTGAAGAGGGAGTGAAACTGTAAAAGTGATAGGTTTTGGTGGGAGAGGTTTGAATGACCAAATACTTGCTCCTCTTTTCTTCAAATAGTATTGTTTCCTTCAAACAAATCATTTTTGTATTCTGATTGTTAAATAGAGGTGTAATATTAGGGCACTGAGTTGGAGATTATTTACAATCAACAACTATAATGTGGACAAGAAGGCCATACTACATATTAATATTATTGTGATGTGGAGATTATTTGAAAAATCCTTGTAGTATCTTTTTCATATTAATATTACTGAATAATTTAGTTCTAATAGACAAGAGCAGTAGCATTAGTATTATGTATGACTTGGATGACATGAACATTGATCATTATTGTTGAAGAACTCTTTACAACGCATACCTAGAGGATTTTTACAGGTTTTGTCGGGTGAGTGTTGATTCCTAACTAAAAATACCATTAGATGCAACATGCGTAGATATATTAATTGCCATCAACGTGGTAGTCCAGTTGGTACAAACTGGTATCTCATAGCTTCGAGGCCAAGAGTTTGAGAGGACATAAGTTTAAACTACTTGTAGTAGTAAAAGCCTAACATTTGAGCCATATGATGGGTTTTGGACCAATTGGATACTTTGGAGGTGCGGTGGTGATAGGCTTGCCCTTTGTGCTGTAACTATGGCTCAAACTAGACATTCCACAGTAGGGAATGATTCCTATGGTCACGTATGGAGAGGGTTGCTACGATGGTTGCCCCCATTTCCCATTTCCTTAGAAAAAACGTGTAGATATATTAATTGAACTACTTTATGGTAGATTGATCCAATTTGAATATTGAACTGAGTTAAGATAAATTGAATTATTTATGAATAATAATGAGTTGAAATAATGGAGTGAATTTTGTGGGCTCACCTAATATGAGTTTAGATATTCAAATAAATTTAAATGTATTTATGAACTGAGTTGATCTCACTTGAGTGTAAAATAATAATAATAATTTTTTAAATACTTTTTCAAATGTATACTTTTTATTGTAAGACCCAGGTTCAAAAAATTTGTAAGCCCAGCCCAGCCCAGCCCAACCCAGTTTATTTTTTTCTTTCCCTTCTGTTCTTTTCCAACCCCAAGATGCCCTATGCCATTTTATTTTCCCCTGCGCAGCCCAACGCTCTCTTGCTCTCCGTTTGCCAAGCCGTTGCCCCCAGTCGTGAGTGCCGCCATATCCCTATCTCGAATTTTCGGCCTCGATAAGCTCTCTCTCTCTCTCTCTCTCTCTCTCTCTCTCTCTCTCTAACTCCGGTGTCATTGCAGCAAGCTGTGGACGCCGAGACGTCCTCTCGCTCTCTCTCTCCACCGTGGGTGCTGCCAGACTCCTCACCACAACACCACCGACGAACAACCCCGCCTCACCCCGCCGTGACACCGTGAATCACCATATTTCAGCCTTTCAAACAGTGGTATAAATTCGATCTCTCTGTTGTGAGGATAAGTGTGTTGATATGGGTGGAATTTTGAAATTTTGGTTTGGGGTTATGTGGTTGTGATTGAAATTATTATGTAAGTTGGTGGAATTGATATTTAGCACTGGTTGTGAATTTGTGTATTGGCTGAGTGCCTGTGAAGTGTTGAAATAAAATGTGGGATGGCATTCCGGGAATGACGAGTTTGGGCATTTGGCCTGGGTAATTATAAACCCGAGGCACCATGGTCGACTGATTTGATTGGTGGGTTGTTTGTTTGACATGTCGGGAAGAGGTGTGGGCTCTTGGTTTGTTTGATATGTCAGGAGTAAGTTTGTTTAACTTGAAAGTGTGGGATGTGGGTTGACCGTTGATGTGTGTAGTGAATGAGTAAGAAAATTCGAGGAGGTTAGATAAATCTATTGGTGTAGTGCGTGGATGTCGTACTTGGGCCATTATAAACCCATGGCACAAGTATGGACTATTTTGTTATGGGTTGGTTACGGCTTACTTTGATGTTTAGTTTCAAGTTTTAAAATTTTGTTAGTTAGTCGGTTTTGTACGTGTACAAGTTATTAATATGTTAGTGATACCTTTATGGATTATCTATTTTTTTGGAATATTGATGATGTTATTGAGACTTGGGGATGGTTCTGATTTACTATATTTGTGTATTTTTTTGAATAAAATGGATTTTTGGTGTCTTTGAGACTTTGGAGCTTATATTTGTACGGTGAGACGTGATTGTGAAGTGAAAAGAAGTAACTCTCCTACCCCATCCGGGTGTGGGGCATTACATTTACAAAGATCTACACGAGACTTGTCTATTTAGGACTTGCATAAATCATTTATCATTAAAAAAAGGTATAAAAAAGTGGCCTGTTTAAATGAAGGCAAGCTCACTAGTGGAGTCCAGTAGACAGGGCTGATTGATTGGCTGCCTGCTTTTCCTAATTCGGCCTTCCTAAACTAGGGCTAATTTTGCATCTTGTTTCGCAATACGAAGCCCTAGATAACTCGCCCTGTGCAGAAATTGGCTAGTCAACCATAGAATCGAAGGCAGAATCGAGGAGTCCGATGCAGGCTTGCTATGATTGACACTTCTTATACTAGTTATTTTTCTTCTTTGAGTTATTCTCTGTTGTTCAAAGCTCAGTTTTTCAATTTAACGGCCACGTTCCGATACGATTTTTTTCCTTGTCGTGGTCATACTCGGGCAAGGTTACATCAGATGAAATTGACTAATTACCAATTGTATCTTCTCTTTTTTTTTTAAATTCTCAGAGGTTTTTTTGCTATATCTATCAAGCTCTTAAAAAATTGTTTTTGCCTAGCCTGGCCTACTTGAATAATAATATTTTCGTGTTGGGTGTTTAAACTTTGAATGTTTGCTCTTTAAATGGGCATCTGGCAGATTGATTGGAGAGCTGGATTTGAAGTATGACAGGGAATACCAACTCAGGTCACAATGACCTAATTGCAAAGTAAGCTTGAATATCTGTGTGTTGTTGGTTTTCTTGTTCTTTCACATATATTTTATGTACTTTATTGGGAGATTACAATCTGTGAATGCACAATCTGAAAGCTTGCATTGGAACTTGGAAGTTGGCATTCAAACTCGTGAATTTGAGATTTTCCCCCTTTTTGGTTCTGTTAATCTGATACCACGTTGCCCTTATTTTGTCTTCGTTGCAGAGAAGCTCCTCAGTTAACTGCAGTCATGAACGAAATGAAGGAAGGGTTAGATTCTGTAAGGAGTAAAGTTGAAGCTTTAACCACTAAGGTAGGATCATTTGCGAGTCCAATTTTAAGTCCGGGATACAATCTTTCTTACAAATACTGAATTATTTTTGAGGTAATATATTCTCACACGACTTTTTTTAGTAGCATAGCCTACATGCCCTCGTCGATGTGGCTCTGCAGCATAAAGTACGGTTATTACAACTATTAACAAAATCAGCTTGTTTTAGTTATTGACGAATGCCTTGTTTCATTTTACAAGTAACTAATTGTATTGTATTCATTATCCTCTATGACAAGTGATTACTTAACTTTTTTTTGTCTCACATTTTAGGTGAAATCAAATCAGTTTCCAACAGCAGATGGGATTAGCTATCTTGAAGCCAAAAATTTGCTTCTCCTAAACTATTGCCAGTCATTGGTCTGTTATCTTCTTCGCAAAGCAAAAGGATTCTCGATTGAGGGCCATCCTGTTGTTCGGAGCCTAGTAGAGAAAAAGGTTGTTTTTGGAAAAGGTCGGGGATTTGTTTCTTTTCTCCTTATCCATCAATAACTCATGTTGTTCCTATTACATAAATGTCGTCTTTCTATTTATGTCAGATTCGACCAATTGACAAAAAGCTCCAGTACCAAGTCCAGAAGCTCACAAGGGTTGCTGCAGGTACAGCAGAAGCTGTAGGTCCAAGGGAAGAGTCGGATGCTCCTCAGAAAGCAGAGGATCTTTTGAAATATCGTCCGAATCCTGACATGCTTGTTCCCAAATCAGATATGACTTCCGAGGTGAGCCAAGATATTAAAGTAACAAGTTCAGCAATTGAGTTTTTCCGTCCCTCTTTTAAAAAACTTTATTTACAAAAATGAAACATATTTGAGGTTTTTGTTTTCTAAGTTGTGTTTATAATTTGTAGGAAGCTGGCGGTGTGTATCGACCCCCCAAGTTTGCCCCTACATCTATGGAGGAAGGTAAGATCTCAAGGCATGAAAGGAATGTCTCGAGAATGGAGAAACAGATCCTACGGCAATCTAGGCAGAGTGATTTTGTGCGTGGGCTGATGAATGACTTGGAGGGGAGACCCGAAGAGGTTAGTTGTGGACCTCTTTTTCAGTGTCACTGGACTTTAAGAACTTAATGTATAATAGCTGGCTATCTATTGTTGTGGCTGGTTGAATACAGGTCAGAGAAATAGTTGGACATGAAAGTAGAGAGCTTGCTAGATATATGGCAAAAATGGAGAGGCGTGCACAGGAAGAAGAAGAGCTTTTCACTCGTGCTCCTATGACAAAGATGGAGAAAAAGAAGGAGAAGCATCTAAAGAAATCAAGAAATGGGTATGCAGAACAGAATTAATATTGGTTTTACTGATCTTATCTCATTTGTCGACTTGTACAGTTGGGCTTTTGCCTATTCTTATGATCAATAAAATTTTATTTACCGATCAAAAAATTATAGACTTGTAAAGTTTGATAGGATATTTTTGGTGGTTTGTCCTATTTTCTCTTTTGCTTGACTGGTTTTCATCTCTTTATACCAGGTTGCTTGGACTGACAGACGGTTTCTATGATGAAATCAAAACCTTACCACTTGAGGATGATGGCAGTGAGCAAGTGACAAGCTTTGATAATGGTAGCAATAGAATGCAAAAATTTAAGAAGCACAAGGTATGCCATAGGTAGCTTTTGGAATAGTTATATGGTATTCCCATTCTATAAGGCCAATCATGCCAACTAATGAAGAGCCAACAAGAGACTCGAAGACTCAAGCCTTATACATAGAGTTAAAGCAAAAAAGCAATGATGCTGACTCGCTGAGAATGTCATCATACTTTTTTTAATGGTATAAATTAGTTTTATTGATGAAAAAAATAGACATAGCCCAAGTACACGAGGTTTTATTGGCACTAAAGCCTAAACAAGAAAGAGAGTATCATTTAAATAGGCATACCAAATTTTAAGGAAAATTGTAACTTCATAGATGACTGACACCTGAAGAAAGAGGGTCGATTTTTTAGGGACATAAACCCAGGAAACTTGACTCAATTAATTCCAATTAAATTGGGGTTGGTTATGTATTCTTATTGACTAATTGGGAATGGCCATATGTCTTATTTTCCTATATTTATCCTATTTGAAAATTTAGTCTATTGCCTCCATGATTAACATAGCTTTCTTCACTACTGCTACCAATGTAATTTTAAGCGTCCCTTTGTCTCTTTTCACTTCCATGCCTTGGAATCAAATTGCTTTTTATCATTGGTGCATTGATTGGTTTTGTTGTGCCTGATCAAACCATCTCAATAATCCTTTTTCATCTTACCCTCAGTAGGAGCCATTTCCAACTTTGAATTTACACCCTCATATTTTTATCTATCCTAGTATTCCCAGTTGTGCATGTAAACACTCATTTTGCTAACCCCATAGGCTAATTCTACGATCCATCCTCTTCATTCTCTCAGTTCTTATGAATTATCGATCCAAGATATCTTAAATACTGCCGCTTTGTTATTCATAGGCTTCATGTACCATTTACTTCAACGATTTGTTATTGATTTGATTTGTTTAAACTATTTTGTGCATAAAGATGTGAACTAGGTGCTGACTTTTGCTCATTTGCAGAGGCGGCACTGAGCAACAACAAAATTGGATCTTTGGATTTGCTGAGCAACTGGGAGTTAAAGCTGCATAGCAGTTCTGTACCGTTAAAGTGGTAATTTAATATTTAAATGGATGCGTGTGGTGCAATTTTGTTTACCATGTGATGTAATTCCTTTCAAGGCAAACTACCAAAGAAATATTGTAGAGAAAAAACCACCCCCAGTTTTCCAGATGAGTTTAATTTGTTTGATTTGATCACGTACAGATCAGTATTAGGACTGTTCATAAAATCCGGCCCGGAACCCAGATTTCCGGTTCCAGTTATCGGACCGGATCAAATCCGGTCTGAAATCCGGATGTTAGAAAACCGGATTAATTCGGACCGGGTACCGGATTTTAAATCCGGAACCCGGATTTAAAATTGCGTTTATAGAATTATTTTCAGGTCTTGTGATAGAGTGAGCCTGATTTCGCATTGTCTTCCTGTTACCATTTCCCTTTGTGCATTTAAAAAAAAGAAAAAAAGAAAAAAAAAAAAAAAGATCAGGGTTCAATCCGGGACCCGGAATCCGGATTTTGAAAAATCCAGATTCATCCATGTTTCGGCCCGTTTCTAACCCGGGTTAACCCGGTCTGGGTTCCGGCCCGGATTTGAAATCCAGATTCTGGGTTAGAACCCGGATGAACAGGCCTAGTTTCAGAGTGGCTATGCAAGTACAAACATCCCCTAGGCAAAATTAGGTTGTAGAAATATTCTTTACTGTTATATCCTTACAGTTATATCCTTAATGGGTGGTGCTAGGTATCCGTTGGCAGATTCTGCTGCAGCTTACCGCTTTTGTATTTTGAATTTTTTTGTATTTTTTTTAACATCATTTTTAAATACTTTTAAATATTTTTTAAAAAAGAAAAAAATTATAATGTTATAAAAAAATAATTTCTTAATTATTAAGTTAAAATAAAAAATAAAAAGAAGAAGAAGAAGAAAAGAAGAGAGCTGGATCCCCTAGCGGGATCCACTATCATTTCCCATCCTTAAAAATGACAATTGCGTGTAAAAGGTGAAATATTTTACTGGTGACAATCGTGTTTTGTTCGACAAAGACTTGCCACGTGTTGAGTGTAACTTACCGGCCTTCATCATCTATAAATAGAAATTCTCAATTTTCATCTATAAATAGAATGTAACTCTGAGGCCAAAACTCATCATATCTTTCTTTCTCTATTGCTTGCAAAAACTCTCGAGATTCTGAAATCCTTTTAGAGCTTGGCTCCAAGGAATTGGTTCCAAGTTCTAACACCTTGGATAATATCTTCAACTTCAAGGATGAGTAATACTCTTTCTCAAAAACATGTAATATTGCAACTTTGTATGACAGTAATTAGATAAATAAGACTATCTCTTGGATATAATCTCTCTCGTGCAAAAACATCATGGTCTTTGGTATTTAATAAGAGAGAATACATGTTCTCTTTAAATGCAGCAATACCCTTGTAAAAACTTGATACTTTTAAATATATTCCACTATAAAATTTTAATAAATTATTCTATTATCAAACTAGTGTGTAGAGTATATCATTCACATCACTTAAATAGTTAGATTTGATTTGTAAAATTTAGATTTTAGAATTTCTCGTTTAAATTAAATTATGTCATACAAATACTATATGCTATCCACACCGGCTTATAAATAGAGATTTTCAATTTTAAAATGTAGAAAAACTAGGTTTGAGTGAACTTTTAGTAAGAAAACATGTCAAATATGAGATTTGTGTAAAAGAGGCTCTACAATTTCTTAATAGACTCATGCCATTCTTAAAATAATTCTTAAAAACATTTTAAAAAATAAATGAGAAAAAAAAATCCTGAGGTATGGGATGTAGCGACCCTCTTCAATCTTCCCCCAAAAAATATTAGGTCCTTTAGAGTAAAACAGGTTTGGAGATAGAGATGAGAATTTTGAATTTAAGATGAAAGTTTAAAATATTATTTTTTTAGTATTATAATTGTTTTGAAATTTGAAAATTGAAAAAGTTGAATTATTTATTATATTTTGTGTAAGAATTTGGAAAAGTTGTAATGATGAGATGGAAATTTTGAGTTTGAGATGAGAATTCTACCCTCAAATCTAATAGTTTATACGGGGTAAAATTATTTTTTAATTAGCATGACATTTCTAAGAATACTATGTGCCAATACTTAAAATAAAATTAAAAAAAATAAAAAAAGAAAAAAGAAACCCACATAATTTCTCTCATAAGTCATACCGGATAGAGAAATTACACTAAAGTACTTGTGCTTTTTTATTATATTTTGTTGGCCCTTGTTCTTTTTTGAATTTACCTTCAAGGGCTTTTCGAGCAAGCGAACAATAGAAACTAGAAATACTTAGATCCGGGAGAGGCTGAGGGCTAAAAGAAAAAACTAGCGAACTGGACCGTTTGGTCCAGCACTGATTTCAAAATTTTAAAAACTGGTCAAAATGGGACCGTTTCGGTTTTTGGTTTTTTGGCACCGATTGCTTTGTGTGTATATATATATATAGTTATTTCTTAATATTTATATAAAATACTTTTTATATATAATATATAATATTTTTATATTATATATAATTTTTATAATTTATATGATAAATAGTAAATTGCTAAATGCAAATTAATATAAGATTAATTGTCAAAATTTTATTAGTATTACTTATAATAATCAAATAACATAAAATTAATATAATATTTTATATAAAATAAAATTAATCTTATGAACCTTAATATAACATTTTAATATAAAAATTATAATTTTATAATTTAAAATTTTAATCTTAACATGAACATTTGTTTGATCATATGTTATTAATATAAACTATATATAATTACATTTTATGGCCTAATAAATTATAATATATATTCCTTTTGATCAATACATTACTATACATTTGATCATATATACTTGTATAAAAACGTGTATGTACCATCATATAATATTATATGATTATACTAATAGTATATCACTATATGATATATTTTCTCTTAGTAGTGTTTTTTTTATATGATTTTATTAGCATATCACTATTAGTAATCCACTATATAAATAACCATATAAATCACTATAACTATATTATAGTACTAGTACTAAAACTTAGTATGGTATAGTATTTAATATTAGTATTACTGTTACTATTGGTATAGTCTATAGTTATTAGTATATAATATATATATATATATATATATGGTATCATATCCACTTATCCAGTCATGTAAAAAAGTGTGTCTAACCATCATATAATATATTATTAGTAGAATATAGTATTAGTAATTATACTATATTATCACTAACATATAGTACTAGTATAGTTGTATTTAGTAAACTATATGTATAAAATAAAAAAAATAGCCCAGTAGGCCAAAAGGCCCAAAACCGAGCGGGCTAGAAAGCACTGTGGAATTAAAAAGCTCAGCTGCCCAAGACACTTAAAAGTTAAATGGCATCGTTTTAGTGAACACCCAATAAAATAGAGACCAACTAATTGAAACGACATTGTTTTTAAGGTAATAAAAGACACCGTTTCAACTCTAAGAGGATGCCGTTTCAACGTTGTAAGGGTAACATTTTTGAGCCCTTTTTGTCTTTCACCATTTCAAACTCTCACTCTCATGCTCACACAATCCTCTCCTCATCAGAGTCCCTCTCGCACTGTCACACGCATGTAACACACCCGAACAGTAAATGAGAAATGCATAGAAAAATTGCTCTATTTGAGGAAGCTTCTCGAGGGAAGGAAAAGAGAAAGAGAGAGAGTAAAGGAACAGAGTTGATATTACTTTTCAGTTGAAAACCATATAGCTCTAGCAGTGCCTATTATAAGGTCACCAACCTTAAATATGTAAAAAGAAAGAGGCCATGGGCTGACTCATTTGACTGGACTGACATAGATAAGGTAATTAAAAGGACATGGACTCGGGCCCAAGCCCGACCGAGACCACTTAGTACTTGCAAGTATTGAAGCTTCTTCCATTCAGTTTCACTTCGATTAGGGGTGTAGAAAAAGGGCAAACCTAAAAATCAGACTAGACCGGACATGACTGATTGTGTCGGTTTTGAACCGGTCCGGTCCAGAACAGGTTTTTCGAAATAGAAAACCAGCCGGGACAAGTCCGGTTCCGGTTCCAGTTAATTTTGGACCGGACCGAACCAGTACTATTTATATATTTATTTATTTATTAATATTATATAATATATTAATATATTTTATATTATATATAATTTTTATATATAATATATAAAATCATATAAATTATATTTATATATAAGATAATGTTATTATAATTTATAAAATAAATGTTTAATCTTAAACATAAAAATTTAATTCATCATATGCTTTAAATATATAATATTATAAATATATATTATTAATAACATTTTATCATAAGAAATAAGAATTAAGAAGAAAAAAAAATTGCTCAAAAAGTTAAATATTATTACTAAATTTCGAATCTTTGAATTTTGATGGCCTAATAAACTTAAAACTCTCAATCATTTTTTTGATAAGTACATAAGGCATTAGTTGATAAATATAAATTATATACATTAGTATATAATTTATATTTATACAATTTACATTTTATGACCTAATACTAAATACTAATAGTCTAATATTATATTAATAATTTGCTATTAATATTATACTTTCAGTCTATGTATAAACTATAATAAACTAATAATAAATTACTATACTAATATTAGTATATAAATCACTACACTAAATAATCACATATAAAATAATCACTATAGTCTATTAATAATATAGTTATAATAATCACTAATATTTATAATCACTATAATTAATACTAATATTTATAATGATACTAATAGTCTAATAAAATATTATTATTGGTAATATACTTTAATTCTATTTATAATCATTAATCACATATATGCTAATAGTCTCATACTAATATTCTAATATAGACTATAGTTACACTCATACTAATATAGTTATACTAAATCACCAAAACTAATACTATTATATAGTTATACTAATAGTTTAATATAGACTTATAGTTATAGTATTAATACTATATTGCGATGTTATATTCTTTAATTTATTATGTATAACTATATAGTCTATTAGTCTATTATATATATATATATATAGTCTATTATATTAATACAATTTAAATTTATGACCTAATACTAAATACTAATAATCTAATACTATATTAGTATTACTATGAGTATTATACTTTAAATTAGCATATAAAATAATGATATAGTAACACTAAATATAATAATCTAATACTATAAAATTAGTATACTTTAAGTCTATTAGTATAATACTAAATACTAATAATCTAATACTATATTACTATTAGTATTATACTAAATAATCATATATAAAATAATGATATAGTAACACTAATACTAAATTAATATACTAATACTATAAATATAGTCTATCAATAATATAGTTATAATAAAATAAACTCACTATAACAATTAAAAAATATTAATATCATTAGATGGTAATTATAATCACTATAATGAATACTAATATTTATAATGATACTAATAGTCTAATACAATATTACTATTGGTAATATATTTTTAAGTCTATTTATAAATTAGAATATAAATCACTATATTAAATAATCACATAAAAAATAATCACATATATACTAATATTCTAATATAGACTATAGTTATACTCAAACTAATATAGTTATACTAAATCACCATAACTAATACTAATATATAGTTATACTAATAGTTTACCATTAATACTATTATATTGTCTAATATATTATATAACTATAAGTAATACTAATATATATATATACTAATACTAATAGTCTAATATAGACTTATAGTATTAAATATTAATACTAATAGTTTATTATATATATATATATACTAATACTAATAGTCATTAATAATTATATTCTTTAATGTATAACTAACTGTATAGTCTATATATAGACTTATATGTAGTAGTAACACTAATACTATAATAGTCTTAGTTATTGTTTTGTATTTAATAATATAATTATTATAATGTTTTTAATTATCTTGTATTTACTTTATTGTACTATTTTTTGGATCCTCTATTTTCGGACTTGGCTTATTTTAGCCATTTAAGTGTGTATTTTCTCTGTTTTGGACCCAGCCCAGCCGGCAGCCCAGTCCGAGAACTCTACTTACGTATACGGTGCGTTTTGTGAAAATTAGGTTTACAGAAGTTTTTTTTTTTCTTCTCTCCTCATTCAGTCCCGTGCCTCTCCCTTCCCTCATCCCTGCTGCCCTGCGCCGATTCCCAGTCTCCTCTCTCTAGTCTCTTCTTCTTCTTCTTCTTCTTCCATTCTTCTTCTTGAATCTTCACTCTTCAGACTTCGGTTTCTTCCTCACAGTCACTGCCGTGCCTCACTGCCCTGGTGCATCTCGGTGGGTCTTCCACGCACAGCCCTCGCCCACGCCGTGAACGTCCCCTCACGCAGCCCCTCTCACGGACCCACGGTAATTTTTCTCCATTTTCTCTTTCATTTCACTTATCTAAGTTGTATGAAATTATTTTGAAACAATGAAACTTGCTAGTACTATGAATCCGAAATTTAGGATTTTTGTGTTATTGGGGTTGTTGTCTGTTGAATCCGAAATTTAGGATTTGTGTTATTAGGATTGTTGAATCCAAAATTTAGGATTTTTGTGATTGTGTTTGTATAAAATGGTTTTGATCATTTAAAAAAATAATAATAATAATAATAATTATAAATAATGTGGATGCTAGTACTGATAATATTAATATGTTTTATATATTGCTTGGTCTATTATTTTATAAAGTGTGTGATTGCTTGGTCTATTAATATGTTTTTACATAGCAGATTTTTGATAGCAGAATTTTTTTACATAGCAGTTTTTTTTTCTGTAGAGCAGATTTTTGTAAATAGTAATAGATTTTTAATAAAACAGAATTTTTAAATCAGTTTTTTTTTTTTTTAAACAGAATTATTTATGACAAATTTGTATGTTATTAAAACCGGACCGGAAACCGGAGTACTGGTTTATGAGGGAAACCGGTGCGTAATCGGTTTTGAAAAATACAAAACCGTTGCCTACCGGTTCGGTCCTAGATTTTGTCCAAAACCGGACTGAACTGGACCGGTTACACCCCTAACTTCAACGGACTATGCTTCGGTTGCTTCCAGACTTAGGGTTTCTGCCTCTTCCTTCGATCCTTCGATAAGCCTCCTCCCCGCCGCTTCTCTTCCTGCTTTAAGGGTCCTCGTTGGCGGCTGTGTTACAACGCAGCCCCTCTCTGTCGCAGCCCCTTTCGCACTGTCGCACACAGCCCCTCTTGCACTGTCGCCGGCATCTCCCTTTCGTGGCCTCTATGTTTACAGTTTATTGTTTAGGGTTATCGGTGTTTTTAATTTTCGATGTTTATTTTGTTTCATTGAATCAGTACACTGATTTCATAGATATTAATGTAGATGCTAGCTATCGAGCTGTTTAATTTCATAGATGTGTTTGAAGCTTTGAACCATAATATTATTACACTGATTTGTCTGTACGTTTATTAAATTATTAGTGATTGAGCTGATTTCATTACACTGATAACTGATTTGATTAGCATTTTTCTGTTTGAACCATAATGTAATTAAATTGTTGTGAAAATTTGGGGTTTTGTAGATGCTAGCTATTGAGCTGTTTAATTTAGGGTTTTGATCAGATTAACTAAGCACTGATTTAGATTTTTTTTTACAGCAGATTTACATTTCTGTTTTTTATAGCAGTTTTTTTGTAGCAGTATTTTTACAAGAGCATATATTTTTATGACACATTGGCACATTTTTAAAACTGGAAAACGGGGCCAAACCGGACCGGAAGCACCGGTTTATAAGGGTAACCAGTGTGGTATCGGTTCTTGAAAATGCAAAACTAGTATATACTAGTTCGGTTCTAAAAAACGACCAAAACCGGACCGAACCAGACTAAACTGGACCAGTTACACCCATAGGGAGAGCAATTTGGTCGTTCCCAGGAACAAATTACAACAAAGCACAAAATTAAAAATACAACACTGAAATATTTCTTCCCCACTTCACCCTGTTGCCCGCGGAGGTCCGCCACTCTCTCTCTTGCTTTCTCTATCTGTGCCATCTTAGAACCTTAGATCCCTAGATTCGTAGTTATGATTTACGTTTTCATCTCTCGGTTTCTAGTGACTTGGTGATTTCGGTTTCAGTCTGCCATGGTTTCTTTCATCTATTGTTAATGCATCTGAGGGCTTGTTATGAAGTATTTGTTCTTAATCCTACTAAGGGTCGCCGAAACCCTAAGTTCCTAACTCCTTTACCCCCATCGCTGCTAGTATGGTTCTCTCTCACTATGTCTCTTACTAATCTTGAATCATTGTATTAACTCATTTTTCTTTCAAATCTGTCGGTATGGTACCCCTTTTTGTTCAATTACAAATTGACTTATCTCATTTTTTTTTTATTATTATTTTTTTCCCTTTTGGTTTAGATTTGTATCTGTGGTTTGTTTTGTTTTATCTACAGAAACCAATTTGGTCATTGTTTATTTGCAAATTTTGTGACCTAGAATGAGAAGACAGGATCTGTAACCCAGACCTCCATTTGTAACCCACTATATATCTTTGCACGCATACATTTATAGTGTTGAACTTCGGCAGTGAAGTTCCACAAAGACATTCTACCCAGACCTCCATTTGTAACCCACTATATCTATCATTGCTACAGAAGAGCTGATTTGAGACATTTGAGTTAATACACAGACATTCATTCAAAGTATAATCAGGTCAGAGATGGAGACTACTGCAATGACTAACAAATGGCTCTTAAAACCACACTAACTTGATAGACTTGAGAAGCCTGTTTAGTTTAGTTACTTTGCTTTGCTTGTTTGAGGGGTTGGGAGATGGGGGAAGATTTGTACCAACTTGTGTAGGCCTGTTGCTTTGATTTTGAGTTTAAGTCCAGCAACTACATTGCTGGATTTTTAGTGAGCTCACTGTATTTTGATCTAAGCCACTGAAGGTGATCGACAATAATTATGGATTGAAACTGTAAATCACAGTATTTATTTTGTTCTTCCATGTTTTGTGTAATATTGTGTACTGGCTGAATTAATTATGAAGATTTATTTTAAAATTTTTCATTATAATTATAATACTTGTATCTGCCCTAGCTTAAATTAGAAATGCATACTATTTCCTATTCCAAAATTTCCATAATAATTAGAATGAAAATATGACACTCTTGGTTTACTAAGAGGGAGCACTAAATTCCAATAAAAGGAAACTGTGCATCTTGAAGGCTATCTAAAACCTAAAAGTTACAGAGAGAGAGAAAGAGAGGCAGAGGGACAGAGATGAAGCAAGTGGTAGGGATGGTAGTATCGAACAAGATGCAGAAGTCGGTGGTCGTGGCAGTGGAGAGGTTGTTCCATAGCAATCTCTACAACCGCTTTGTCAAGCGCACCTCCAAGTTCATGGCACACGACGAGCTCAATCAATGCAACATCGGAGACCGCGTATTGCTCTTTCTCTCTCTTTGTCTCTGTCTGTCTCTCTCTCTCTCACATCTCCACCCATTAATTGATAAATTATTGAATTTCAGGTCCGATTGGATCCATCAAGGCCACTTAGCAAACGTAAGCGTTGGGTTGTTGCTGAAATCCTCAAGAAAGCCAGAATTTACGAACCGCCCTCCTCTAATACTCAACCCCCACCACCATCCTTGCCTATTTCAACACCCCCCTCCTAAGGTTTGCTCAAATATTTATTTTGAGTTTGCAACATTTATCTTGCACTAAATGCTTGTTAGTGTTATTGTTGTTTACATCAAATACGATCAATCAGGAAATTGCTAGTTTTCAAGAAAGCTCTATCTGGAGATAGCTTCACTCTTTGGACTCTCTTGCTATATTTTTTTATAGGTAAAATAATATTTTTTTTGATAAGTACAAATTTATTAATGCCAAGAGGCATAGCGAAGTACACTGGATGTATACAAGAGAAAACAACTAATTGGAGTGCAAAAAAAAAAAAAAAAAGATAAACCCATCTCTAGGAAAATGAACGTAACAAAGCCCCTAGCCCAAGCCCAAAGACATGCCTGCCCCAAACCACCACCAGCGCACGAACTAAAATAAATTTATTAATACAAATGAAATAGGTGTTGCCCAATTACACAGGGAGCATGCAAAAGAAAACACCTAGTTACATTCCAGGAATTACTGGGTATATATTTTTGTGGTACCGTCTACTGCATTTGAAAACTTTGACCTTCCACGTTGCTGGGTTCCATGTTTATGTGTCTCTAACTTGAGCTTGATACTTGTTCAATTTCTCAATGAATCAAACTTGAACTTCATGAAGGTTATCAGTTGCCGCAGGACTGTGCCAACTACCAAGTCACAGAAATGTTATACGCGCTACAAATGTTACAACATTGTTTTCTCAAAAAGCGTTATGCCTGTTACTACTTATCCAAAAAAAAAAAGTGTTATGCCTGTTACTAGTGATGCCAAGTGTGGTATCAACAGGTTGTGTGCTTTGTGCTCCGAATTTAACTAGAGCTGGTGGTGTGCGACATGATTTTATGACATTGACGACTTACGTTAGTTTGTAACCATGATGTAGCAAAATTTGTAGTATTGTTGACTAACAATGGGATGTCATAAGTCGTCAAAATCTGTCTAACAATCTCATTGCAGGAAAATTTGTAGTGTTGTAACCATCTCATTGTTAGTAAAAAATAACTCCTATAAGTCGTCAATGTCATAACTTCCAATTATATCCCTATTTTTAACTAACAACGAGATGGTTTTTACTGTATTAAGAGTAATGCTACGGTGCTTTTTTCACTAACTAGTTGCAGGAAAATGTAACTGAGAATGAGATGAGCCAAAGCATAGCCGTACAGCTTCAGTATTAGGAGACTGAATAGCAGCCCTTTTTAAAGTGTAGTTTTGATATTTTATATTCTTTGCAGGTGATGTTCTATGCAGGATTCCTGAAAAGCTGAGAATATTGAGTTCTAGAGGACAGCCTGTTCCAATAGCTGCTTACTAGCATCTGCACAATCCTTGATGAAAAGTCTAGATTTCTATTTCTTTTTTTAATTATTATCTGTACCTTTTGAACGGTATGGACTCAACAGCTATGAAGAGGGACTTATAGCCATAATTGTCTATTGAGTTCTCTTGACAATCTCTTGAATTGCACTTCTGTTCAATGCTATATCCAAGACGCCGTGGATTTCATTCATTTATTGTTAAAAACAAAAAAAAGGGGCTAAAAAATTTTAGAAAAAAATACAATAAAATAAAATAAAATTTTTTTCCCTTCTTTTTCTTCTTCTCCTCCTCTCTAATCAAGTTTGCATATATATATATATATATATATATTACTAGTAGAGGGACGGGGAACGTCCTTTGGACGTTTGCCTAGTGGGGGGCATAATTTGTATACTAATTATATATATATATATGCTAATGGCAATATGCACCGTATGTATAGTCAAATGATAGAAATAAAGAAAATAAATATGAATTTTACATACGAGTCAGTGTTCTATTTAAAGATATAATAAAAAAAGTGATGAGATTATGATAGGTGTTCTTATAATAATGAAAAAATATAAAACATAATGTAATAAGTTTTTTTGAATAAATTTATAAAGAGATTTTTTACCTTGCCTATATGTTCGAACATATCAACGACTGTAGAATTCAGTATTTCTTCTGCCACCAGGTCTAAAGGCAACAACTGTTATGCATCCAATGTCATCCTCTATTTCCAAATAGGCTTGACAACTATAATTAATGAGAATGTTATTATTGCATAATTTTTATAATTATTATTTTATATTTATTATTTAAAAAATGATAATTTAAAGTGATGAAATAAAATGTTTATCATGATTGTTCGATACTCATATTTTTGCAATTGTAATACAAGAAATTTTCATTATAATCATGTCCAGTCGTTTTATTGCAGTTTACACAAGACATGTAGTAGAACGATTTATACAAGTCAAGTAATAAAAATTTTGCTTTAACTGTGAATATTAGTTTCTGCATTAAAAATGAATATATTTTTTCAAATGAGATAGAAAAGAACATACCTGGAAGTCGAGAACAAACAGAGGAAGAGTGTGAACACAACAAATTGATAACAACTAGATTGATGAAGAGTCAAGTAAAAGCAAAAGCAACAAATCTGTAAAAAAAAAGAAATACATAAAAAAAATATTCTAATAATAATGAGAAATGATATCAATAAATTCAGTATTTAAAAAAAAAAAAAACTTACAAGAGAAGAACTAATGCATTAAATGAAATTTATTACCAAAAATATTTTTAATAAAACATATAAAAAAAATAAAAACATGTAAAAAGTTGTAAAAAAACCACAAAAAAAAAAAAAAAAAAAAAAGGAAATGCTACTTTCATTTTTTTGGTTTTCGTTATAATGTTTGTAATAATGACCTACTGTTTATCAAACTTTTGAATTTTTTCAAACAAATTTTGAAAACAATGAGAGTAAGTATTGGAGCTATGTATACAAATTTAATAACCATAACTTTGAAGTGATTAGTAAGTAAAGTAGTCTTCTACTATTTGCTTCCAAACGAACACCTAATTATAAAAACTCACAATTTTTTTCATAATAAGTTTAGGATTATGTTTAAGTTCAGCACACACTATAAGAACATCTGGTAAGATAACAACAGAAGAAAGTGGTAATACCTCCTATATGGTAAGTTCATCTTTATTTGTTGATATGGTTCTCTTGTTGCACCATCTCAACCATTACTTTCTTAATTAGTTTATTTAGTTTTAATGAGTATAATCGATTAATTTTTTATATTTCAATGGAAGAATAATTGATAGAATAATTTAGTTTTAGAAATAATGCAAATCATAGCATTAATAACAAAGGAAAAACAAATGATAGTAACAAAAAAACAATACGATGCCCATATGAATCAAAGATATTCAAAGTAGAGATTAGCTTTCTTGCTAACATTTCTATGCGATTACATGGTCAAGATTCTGAGTGAGACTTCCATGCAAATATAATAATGTCATATTACCAATTGATGTAAATTAATGTTTAAAATTTTATTATATTTTGTTTATTATTTTTTTATTATATAAAAAACAAAATATAATATAAATATTTATTATATATACAAATGCAAATATTAGAAGAACAGTACATATGCAAATATAAGAGGATCAAACAAAATAGTAGATTTTAGAATAAAATAAATGTATTAAAAGAAACAATCGATATTATAAACACTATTAAACACATTAATAAAACATGAAAATTTCTTAATTTTAAATTTATAACTATTCACATATAAAATAATCAAATTTGGGTTTCAATTCGGTAAATGTAGACCACTCTTGCTATTTCGTTTTTATGACTTTTTTTTTAATTAGATTATGTTGCAGGCTCCATAGTGTATTAATCACTTTTTGAATTTTTTTTTCTATTTTAATATTTGTTCTAGGGTCTCTTGATGATTTTATAAGTTTTTTGCTTTTTCTTTTTTAATTTCTATTATAGGTCTGTGACTCATGAGTGACATGATTATCTTTTAAGGAATGGTTTGGTAGTAAGATGAGAATTTTGGTAGTAAGATGAGAATTTTGAATTTTAAGATGAAATATTAAAATATTATATTTTAATATTATTATTATTTTGTGATATGAAAAAGTTAAGAAAAAGTTAAACTATTTATTATATTTTATATGGAAATTTAGAAAAGTTGTAATGATAAGATGAGAATTTTGAGTTTGAGATAAAAATTTTGATTGGCAAACCGAACCTAAAAGTGACTTAGATCACGTTCATTCACTGCACATGACAAAAAGAAACAAATAAAACAATAACAATATATATCTAAAGACTATTTTACCATAACCAGCTTAAAACAAGACCGAACAAAGTAGATCTTCTCCCTTTCACATGAATACTGACTTTTTCTTTGCTTTCACTTTCACACCAAAATCCTAATCGCCGCACCTAACAAAAATCTGGCTCTCTCTCTCTCTGAACACCACATCTTCTATTTCCTCTCCTACTGTTTGTCTCTCCGATACTGAAGAAAGCTGCATCTTCTCTCTTCGCATTGTTGTTCTGCCAAAGTGTCATCCTTCCTCATCATCCCCCTTCATAGATTTGCACTCTCTCTTTGTGTGATCCGAGTGGATTTTTTTTAGTACCATTTTTTTCTTCTTTTGTTGTTGATCTATGTAGTATATTGCAGAACTAGGTTGTACTTTATTTGCTATAATTTTTGTTTTGTTTTGTTTTCTTGTTGATCTTTTACGATGTGGCTTGCCTTGGGTATGGTCTGTAGGGTGGATCTACGGTTGGTTTTTATTTTTTGTTTTGTGGGTTGTTGTTTGTTTACCATATGATCTCAAACTGCACCACCCTCCCTCTCCCTCTCAAACTTCATACACTTGAAGAGACCATGTTTAGATCTGTGTTCCTAGGGTTTTTATGTTTTTGATTCACGTCTATTATATTTTTCTTTTGGTTGATATTTATTCTTGCTTTTCTGTTTCTATTGTTATTCTGTTTTGTAGTAATTTTTTTTTCTTTTTTTCGGTTGATATTTATTCTTGCCTCATCAGATCCGCCACCTACGGCCCCTTGTCGTCGCCCACGAGCCCTCCCTCACAGCTTCTGAAGGGTGAGATTTTTTTTTTCAAAATTTTCGCAAGATTTGTATTTGGAATATTTGGGGGGTTTTTTTTACAGTATTTGTGTGTGTGTGTTTTTTTTTTTTTTTTTTTTTTTTTTTCTGCTATGAGTACATCTCATTGCTTGTCTCCCTCTCTCTCAAACTGCGAGCAAATCAGAAGATTTCTCTACTGAAGTTATGAAAATCAAACGATTTTATTGGATTTTTTTTTGGTGTCATGTATATCCGTATGCATTTTTTTATTTTGTTGGGGATATTCTCTGTGAAGTACTGATGCGAATATGTAAATATGTTTTTTATTCTGTTCGGGTTTTTTTTGCTATCATGCATTTGCATATGATGTATACACTTGTAAGAAATACATCCATGCAACACTGAGAGTAGAAATGAGAGAAAGAAGAATAAGAATCATACCCAGAATGCCGAGATCAGGAGTACCAATTCGAAACACGGACAATTTTTTTTTTTTTTTAAGAAAGCGAGAATAGAGAGCACAAGCAATAGGAAAATATGAAGTTTCATATTTATCGGTTTGATTCAGTTAGACGAAATGATAATATTACAAATGTAAAAAGACGATTAATATTTAGACGGTGAAATTGAAAACAATACAAGTAAGGGAAAAAGTAAAGAATAAAATTGGAAACAAAATAAGTAGAAAAACACAGACGTTCAAAATGTAAAAAGACAAAAAAATTTGTCGGCAAAAATATAAAAAGACAAAAATATTTCTTGGCAAAAAGAAAATAAAAGTAAAGAGATTGAAATTTTGGATTAGAAATAGAGGTAAATTTGGAAATGAAAATGTTAGACGATAATACTATTCATTTAACATTATATACACTTATAAGAAATACATCCATGCAACACTGAGAGTAGAAATGAGAGAATGAAGAATAAGAATCAGGGCGCTGCTACATACAGTCCCCTTTAGGGGACTGTATTGCAGTCCCAGCATGGGAAATGTCCATATTATCCCCACTTTTGAGCATAAATTTACAATATTACCCTTACAACCTAAACCCAATCTGAAAGTGGGCATTTGAACGTGTGCGTGACTGACTCTGGACTCGTTTCCCTCTCCCCTGTGCGTGATTGAACTGGACCCATTTGTTGAAGGCAGCACACGGAACCACCACCTGCTCCACTATCGTTTGCCGCTTACTTCATTGGTAAAAATGTAGTTTTCTCATGTTTTACTGATTTATATTGTAATAATTTGTCATTTTTGTAATGTTTTTTACTAACATAAACTCTCAACATCTTTTTTCTTCTTCTTCTTCCTTTTTATTTTTTTTATTGTCGTTTTGGGAGAGGGTGGGAGGCAGTGGCTGAAGTTTGGTTCTTAAAACTTGGATGTTTGCATGAATCTGCGTTTGGTAAAACAGAAGCCGATTAGTGGGTTAGTGGGTTGGGTAAAACAGAAGCCGAAAGAGGCTTCTTAAAACTCTGTTTTACTAAATCTGTTTTTTATTGTCGTTAGTGGGTTCTTAAAACTCTCAACATCTTTTTTTTTTGCTTTGAATGTTGTATAGGCTTTCTATTTGCCCTTTTTCTAGTCGATTGTCTCATAGTTGGTTTGTCAAACTTGCAGTATTGGTTTGTGCATAGATGATGTGTATTCTCATCTTTGAAGAAAGGAAATGTTATGCTTATATATTCGGCATAATGGGAGGAGCAAGCAACAAATTATTTATATTTTTTCACAATAACGACATATGCTAAAAATTTGCTTCATTTCTACTAATGCATAGTAGGTTATGTGTTTTTCTTCCGTTGTTGTTTTTGCAATTCTTATTTGCCATGATTTTTTTAAGGGGTGTTATATATATTCTTTTATATGTGTATACACAGT
The DNA here is from genome assembly GCF_018687715.1 of Carya illinoinensis. Lineage (NCBI taxonomy): Eukaryota > Viridiplantae > Streptophyta > Magnoliopsida > Fagales > Juglandaceae > Carya > Carya illinoinensis. The sequence continues at coordinate 32,522,063 of NC_056752.1, read as the reverse complement.
GTATACATGATTGTGTATTAAGCTTGGTTAATGAGATTGGATATGTTGTCACGATATGTCATGAAGTTCATAAAATAGACATTTATTTTCCTTTCGAATTCTAATGATTTTAAATGTTGTGGAGAACTCTAATTTTTTTTATTTTGATTTTTTCATTTTCATGTTGTGCTTAAATATATCAAGATTGTTCTTGATGGAGAAAGGGGAAGAATGCACTTCTGCTAGGCGATCGCTGTTTTTTGTGGAAAACAGTAATTATATGGAGACGCCAACACCAGGGGATGATGAGGTAGTGATTGATAATCATGGTGTAGTGTTGGGGAATGATGATGATGATGTGGTGGTTTTTGAGCCAACGCCGGGAAATGATAATGATGGTATTTCAGAACCAACCTCAGGAAATAATGATGATGGGGTTTCAGAACCAACGCCGGGAAATGATGATGATGGGGTTTCATTTCCAATGCTGGGAAATGATGATGGTGATGGTGGGGTTTCAGAGCCAACGCCGGGGATGTTTTTTAAAACTGAGAAAGAACTCATTTACTACTACAAGTAATATGGGAGACAGGCTGGATTCGGCATAATGACAAAAAGAAATAAAAGGGAAGATGATGAGAGTGTTAGATATGTAACACTTAGTTGTGCTCGTGGTGGTAAGGCAAGAAAACGTATTACCAACATTTCTAAACCCCGCCCAACAACGAATACTGATTTTAAGGCGAGAATTAATGCAGTTTTGGCTGATGGTGTCTTACGTATAACTACTGTCTGCAATGCACATAACCATGGGTTAAGTCCACAAAAGGCAAGATTTTTTAGATGTAATCGCGCAATTGATGATTCTGTAAAGAGGCAGTTAGATATTAACGACAAGACAGGCATAGGTATGTCTAAAAGTTTTAACTCATTGGTTGTTGAGGCCGATGGTTTTGAGAAACTTCCATTTATTGAAAAAGATGCCCGGAATTATATTGACAAAGCTCGACACCTTAGACTTGGCAAAGGAGGTGCTGATGCACTTCGTGGTTATTTTGAGAGAATGCAGTATAAGAATGATGGGTTTTACTCATCGATGGATTTGGATGATGATGGTTGATTAAAAAATGTCTTCTGGGCCGATGCATGCAGCAGAGCAGCGTATGAGTATTTTGGAATGTTGTGACATTTGATACAACATACCTGACAAACCGATATGGTATGCCATTTGCCCCGTTTGTTGGTGTTAACCACCATGGTTAGTCTATACTTTTGGGAGCGGGTTTGATATCAAGTGAAAATACTGAAACATTTGTTTGGTTATTTGACACTTGGTTGAAATGTATGGATGGGAGGTCGCCAAAAGCTATCATTACTGATCAAGACAGGGCCATAAAAAATGCTATAGCAATAGTCTTTCCAAATACTCGACATAGATACTGTTTGTGGCACATAATGAGAAAACTACCAGAGAAGTTGGGTTCATATGCTGAATTTAAGTCTGGTTTAAAAAGTGGATTGCAGAGATGTGTTTATGATTCTCATACTTCTGACGAGTTTGAGAAGTCTTGGGAGGTATTCACTGATACCTACAATTTGAAGGAAAATGCATGGCTTCAAAGTCTCTATAGTGAGCGAATGTATTGGGTTCCTGTATATCTGAAAGCGAAGAAAATTCCCTGGATATGACAGAGAAGCTTAAGGCAATGAATTCGATTTATACTAAATCAAAGCCCCAAGCGACTATTGCAAGCACTCATATTTCCGCTGATGCTGAAACTGGAAGTTCGAAAAAAGTGTTGAGTCCTCGTGTTGTCAGAGGTAAAGGTAGGCCCCCATCAAAGAGGAAACAACCTACCATAGAGAAGTTGCAAACCAAGAATAAAGTTGGTGGCAAGCGACAGAGAAAAAATGTAAGAAGATTTAAATATTTTGATTTTGATATAGTTTTATAGCATTTAAGCGTATGCTGAATTTTAACCAATGACTATTTAAATGTGGGCAACTTCACATCTGAAAGATGTACTAAATGCCGCAGATTCAGTAAACCAAATTGGTACACCACAAAGTGTACCATCGCAACTGCCTGGTACACAACAAAGTGTTATTTCTCAGGTAACTTTAGCTTAATACTCCCTATTGCATCTGTCTTTCGAACAAATCATTCTCAAAAGTGTTGATTTTAAATATTGCATGAACTTCTTGTAGGTGAACTTCGAAATGCATGGCCCTCAGGTTAATTAATGGAAGACATTGTAGACTGCTGCAGAAGACAATGTAGACTTTTGTATTAATGAGATTTGATGGGTTTGGATTGTGTATTTACATTGTAGACTGTTGATGGGTTTGATTTATTTAATGAAATTTGAAGACTTAGATTCCACAAAGTCTGTTTGTTGTTCAAAAGTTCATGGTCTCTTTAGCTTGGTGATTTGCCTCACTTCTTATATTGTTGTGACGTTGGATATAAGAACCAATTACAGGATATTTTCAAAATTTCGGCATGAACTATTTGCCATGGTAAACGGTTTTACCCTTGAATACATAGTAATCCAAAATACATAGTGCGACGTTCACATTAGATAACACAAAATCAAAGAGTTTCATACATAACTGTTGGGTTTGTCCCTTGTACACGAATTCAATAAGGTGACAAACCAATCGATTATAACCTACTTAACAACATTACACTTTTTGTTACACTTTACTTAATCTTCAATTGTTCTTGATCCTATCCAACAACAAAATAACAGAATTGCAAGTCCCCAATACACGCACGGTCGCATACGTGGATTGTTATCATTGTTTATTAGAGCATGAAGCTCATCCCGATCGGAGGCGAGTTCTTCTTCCCTTTTTTGGAGTTCTTTCTCCCATTTTCGGAGTTGTTCTTTTTTCTCTTCGAGGTGACGTTCTCTTTCACAGGAAACTTTAGCTTCATTTTCCACTTCGATATCTGCCTATAAAAAATACTCGCAATATGGTCTTCCCTGCAACAGCAAACAACTTATGATGATTAATTATGGGAATTAAAATATCAAGTTCAATATCTGAAAAAAGATAGCACAAACGTAGTATTTACCTCTCTATTGTAATTGGGACACGAATAAAAAGGTCGCCTTGGATTTCTAGGGGTGTTCGACAATTTTAGACGTGCCATCTCCCCGCATAAACATTTTGGAGGGGTGTTCGAAGATGATGAAGCATGTGATGAGGACATTGCATATCAAAACTTTGAAAATCTACATTAAGAGAAAATACCAATGTTGATAAGAGCATTCAATAAATACCAAAGAATTTTGAAGATTTTTTTTTGGACTAGGAGGTTTTGTATGTAGGACTAGGTTTTAATTTTTTTTGGCAGCATATATTGTTTTTTGTAATCTGTTTCAGTTTTCAACAGTAATAGTCAGTTTGTTGGTTTTTTTTTTTTTTCCTGAAAAAGTGAATTAAAATAGTCAGGGTGATTGGTTGCACCCTCCCTTTTTTGCTTTCCCCTTGAAAAAGTTTTTATCCAATTCAAGGGAAGAGGGGCCACTTTGTCATAATATTACAAATTTAATATAAGATTTACCTTAGATCAAGTAGAAGATCTCCTGGAATTTTTATCCAAACCTATGACCTAGAGTGAGAAAAAGATAGACACACATGTAATGTGTCCTCTAATATTGCTCTTACGCGACTCACGTACATGAATAACAATAAGTATTATATGACTCATTTAAGCATATTTTTATCTCTTTTTCATTGTGGGTCATAAAATTTAGGCAGGACATCTAAAAATATTAATCTGACTAACTCTGCCTCCAACATCCAAATCTTAATGATGCAAAGAAAAATAAAAAGTGGAAAATCATAATTTTAATGAAAGATATGTCAGTGGATTTTGGATAAAACATGACCTTTGTTGTAAAATAATGCAATTATAAGAACAAGCAATTAAACAAAGGCATGTCCCATTGAAAGCTCTTTGTTTACTTCCACAGCCTTTGAACTGAAATCCACAATAAATTCCCCTTCAAGATTATCACTAATGATAAATAAATAAATAGATAAAGCTGTACCTCCAGGATCAGTACAGATAAAGCTGTAAACCCAGCTGGATTGAGAAAAATTCTCTCTACTAAGCATTTACACAAACAGTTGGCATGCATTACGGGTAACATTTTGGGCTACATTGTTTCGGCAGTCTCTAATCACCCATTATACAACAATGTCCAAGTGTTTCTAGAATAGCATAGATTAACAATGCACAAAATCTACAAATTTTGTTAAATATACTCATAGATTTCGACAATTTTTTGAAATCAAAGGGATACTATCCACACGGATTCACATTCAATACCACAATTTCAGGAATGGGAAGGGATACCCGAAAGGATTTACCGTATTTTCAAACCCTGAGCGAACGGAAACCGACGTACCAGGTGGAGACGGCGACGGCGACTGGCGAAATCTGGGCAGTGCCGTGATGGGGCTAGGGAGGGCCGGGGTTCGTTGATGGGCAGTGATATCTGGGCAGTGCCGTTTGTGTTTTCTTCAATCGATTATCTCCATGTGTTTTCTTTCTTAAGTGAAACAGTGAGTTTCATTTAATATAAATGAAACGCACCGTTTCATTTAAGGCCTGTATTGCAGTCCCGCATACGGGGCTTGCAACCAGAATTTTTCTAAGAATCATACCCAGAATGTTGAGATCAGGAGTACCAATTCGAAACACAGACAATTTTTTTTTTTAAGAAAGCGAGAATAGAGAGCACAAGCAATAGGAAAATATGAAGTTTCATAATTATCGGTTTGATTCAGTTAGACGAAATGATAATATTACAAATGTAAAAAGACGATTAATATTTAGACGGTGAAATTGGAAACAATACAAGTAAGGGAAAAAGTAAAGAATAAAATTGGAAATAAAATTAGTAGAAAAACACAGATGTTCAAAATGTAAAAAGACAAAAATATTTGTCGGCAAAAATATAAAAAGACAAAAATATTTGTCGGTAAAAAGAAAATAAAAGTAAAGAGATTGAAATTTTGGATTAGAAATAGGGGTAAATTTGGAAATAGAAATGTTAGACGAAAATACTGTTCATTTAACATTATATACACTTGTAAGAAATACATTCATGCAACACTGAGAGTAGAAATGAGAGAATGACGAATAAGAATCATACCCAGAATGTCGAGATCAGGAGTAGCAATTCGAAACACGGACAATTTTTTTTTTTTTTTTTTTTTAAGAAAGCGAGAATAGAGAACACAAGCAGTAGGAAAATATGAAGTTTCATATTTATCGTTTTGATTCTGTCAGACGAAATGATAAGATTGCAAATGTAAAAAGACAATTAATATTTAGGCGGTGAAATTGGAAACAATATAAGTAAGGGAAAAAGTAAAGGATAAATTTGGAAACAAAATTAGGAGAAAAATACAGACGTTCAAAACATAAAAAGACAAAAACATTTGTCGGCAAAAACGTAAAATGACAAAAATATTTGTCGGCAAAAGGAAAATAAAAGTAAAGATATTGAAATTTTGGATTAGAAATATGGGTAAATTTGGAAATGGAAATGTTAGACGAAAATACTGTTCATCTAACATTGTATACACTTGTAAGAAATACATCCATGCAACACTGAGAGTAGAAATGAGAGAATGAAGAATAAGAATCATACCCAGAATACCGAGATCAGGAGTAGCAATTCGAAACACGGACAATTTATTTATTTATTTATTTTTTTTAAGAAAGCGAGAATAGAAAGTACAAGTAGTAGGAAAATATGAAGTTTCATATTTATCGGTTTGATTCTGTCATACGAAATGATAAGATTGCAGATGTAAAAATATGATTAATATTTAGGGGGTGAAATTGGAAACAATACAAGTAAGGGAAAAAGTAAAAGATAAAATTGGAAACAAAATTAGGTGAAAAATACAGATGTTCAAAACATAAAAAGACAAAAATATTTGTCAGTAAAAACGCAAAAAGACAAAAATATTTTTCAGCAAAAGGAAAATAAAAGTAAATAGATTGAAATTTTGGATTAGAAATATGGGTAAATTTGGAAATGGGAATGTTAGAAGAAAATACTGTTCATCTAACATTCTCATTTATATATATATATATATATTAGATAATAAATTAGCTACAAAGTTTAAGGTGGATCCTTTCCATCATGAAGAAACAACAAATACCCTGACAATAAATCAGGGGATATATAATCAAACAAAGTCGGTTGCAACCTATTGTGCCACAGCGTGCATGCATCAATTTGCAGATCGATGAATTTTTTCGAAGTTCCACCACCTATAAGCAATGGATATATGCTTAATGTCTTCAATGAGGTCAATATGCCAAAGAGAATTGGTTCTTGTGCTATCAAAAGCGTCTATTACCAGTTGCAAGTCACCTTCCATAATTACCATTTTTCATTTTCTTTGGAAAGCCATTTTTCGTGGTTAGTAGAGTTGCCTTTGATTCAGCTACCAGAGGGTTGGAAATTGGGATATTTTCTGTTTGAATTTTCAAAATTTTTTTGCTATGATCCCTACAAACTACATAGGCTACTGAGAATGAATCTCTAACTGCTGCATCAAAAGAGAAGATTTGGTAATTAATGGGAGGACACTTCCAGCTAATAATCTGTGTTTGCTTTTTAACCATCCACGCTTTCTTGTAGTTCTGATAAATTTTGTTTAGTTGGATTTTTGCTGATGAAAGTGAGAATGGAGTTTGGTTATGGAATACATCATTTCTTTGCTTCCATATGAAATCCAAGATTAAAACAAAAAACAACTGAAAGTGATGTTCTTCTTTTTCCCGAAATCCCAATTCTTCACCTGGAGATATGATAATTTTTATCTAGTCCGTCATAGATTGAATTGGTAAAGTTTCCAGCTTTAGTGGTCATGAGCTTTGATACCACATAATCCTAACAATGGGACATTGTATGAAAAGGTGAAGAGATGACTCTTTTATAATTGCAAAAGAGACATTCTTTTGATGGAGCTGCTGAGATGACTTCTTTAATTCTTGATCTTGTAGAAAAGATATTCCAAAGAAGTTTCCAAATCAATAACTTGCGTCGATCATGGATTTTCAGTTTCCATATGCTCTTGAAGATATTTTGAATGGTAGCTTGTTGGGCTTCCTCCTGGTTGTAGATGATCATTTGGTAAGCTATTTTGACTGTGAATTCGTCTCAGGTACTTGGAGTCCAGATTGCTTTGTCCTTACTTCTAGGGAATGAAGACAATGGTATTCTCCGTATTTCGATTATGCTTTCTTCATCAAACAGTTCTTCCATTTTTTTAGATGTTCCATAATGTAGGGACATCGGAGATAATATTAGAGACTTTTAGTTGAAGGTGGGCCTCTTCCATTCCACGTATTGGCTTTGGCTTGAAACTGCACATGGTGGGAATCCATAGTTTTGACCATATGTTGATCGACTTTCCATTGTAAATCTGGTAGCATATTCCTTTTTTAAGCATGTCTCTTGTTTGTAGTATTCCTTTCCATAGTCTCTAGTTCGACTGATTCGAAGTAGTTTGCCAGAAATCCAATCTTTTGAGATATTTTGCAGATAAAATGTCATGCCAAAGTTTGTCTTGTCTATTACTCATCTCCCATCTAATTTTTTTGCTAGCAGTGCTTGATTCACGTCCTCCATTTGCTTGAGTCTGAGTCCCAAGGCTTTTGGTTAGCATATGGATTTCCAAGATTTGAGAGTTAAATTGTGACTTCCGTTTTTTGGGAAGCCCCACAAAAAATTCTTGAATCTTGTATCAAGTGTCTTACAAACTAATTTGGGTAACTAAAGGAAGACATGAAGTAGGATGGAATGGTGCTTGCACCAATTCTGATCAATATTGTTCTACCTGCTTGAGAAAGTAATTTGGTTTTCCAACCTTTCAGTTTCTTTTCCACCTTAATAAGCAACTCTTAGTAGTCTTCCTTTTTTTTTTCCTACCAAATGAAATTCTCCCCAAATATTTCATTTTTGCCGAGGATCATTTGTATGGAGCCATTGTTTGATTGCTGTGTTGACTTCATGACTAGTATTTCTTGTGACAAAAATGTAAGATTTGTGCATGTTTTCTTTTTCGCTTGACCATTGCTGGTACTTGTTTAAACTTTCTGATATTGTTCTTGCACTTCTTTTTGTTGCTTTTGCAAAAATAATCGTGTCATCTGCAAAAAGAATGTGAGAGACTGGTGGACTATTCATACTGATTTTTACTCCCTCCATTCCACGTTGCCCTTCAGCCTTTATAAGGATTCGTGATAGTCCTACCGTCACCAAAATGAATAAAAAATGTGAGATTGGGTCGCCTTGTCTTAGTCCTCTTTGAGCATTGAAGAATCCTCTAGGAGAACTATTTATGAGAATAGAGAAAGTTGCTGTTATAATGCATTATTTGATCCAGACTGTACTATATACCAATTGTTTCATTACCATGGAAAGAAAGTCCCATTCAACTTGATCAAATGCCTTTTCCATATCCAGCTTTATTGCCGTCAAACAGTTTTTTCCTGTCTGTTTTTGAGATGGTGGAATAGCTCATGCGCAACAATTGTATTCTCTTTTATGTTGCGGCCAGGGTCAAAAGCAATTTGCAAAGGGGAAATGATCTTGCTCAAGGTGGTTTTGAAACGGTTTGCCATTATCTTAGTGATGATTTTGTAGACGATATTTGTAAGACTAATGGGATGGTATTGGCTTGGGTTGTTTGAACTTGGAATTTTTGGAATGAGACCAATGTTGGATGGTTGATCTGTTTCAACAACTTTCCACTTATGAAGAAATTTTGAACTACACTTACCACATCTTTTTTGATAATATGTCAATAATGCCTAAAGAAAAATGTTGTCATACCATCTGGATCTGGTGCTTTGTGATTCGGAATTTGCTTCAATGCCCCAAATATTTCATCCTCATTTGGTATGGCTTGCAGCGTTTCATTTTCTTGATTGTTTAATTGCCTCTCAAACAGATTATCCAAAGTATTCGGAAAGCTATGGTTTAAGGTTGAGTAAAGGGATCTAAAATGAGATAGAAAAGTAGATTCAATAATGTTGGGGTCTGTAGACCAATTACCTGGACTCAGCTTGATGAATCTATGAAATTCCTCTGCCTTCGTATTGTTGTTGAGAGATAGAAGAATCTTGTGTTGACATCCGTTGAAGTGAGCCAAGAAACTCTTGATTTCTGCTTCCATAGTATTTCCTCGTTTTCTCGCTGCTGATGACAGTTTTGCTGCACTTATTTCTCTCTCTCTCTTGGTTGTATTTGTCAACATGGTTACTTTGGATTTCCAGCAATTCATTTTTCAATCTTTGAATGTTATTCTGAATTCTTCCGAAGTGGGTTTGGTTCCAAAGCTTGAGTACATCATTTGTTGATCTGATTTTTTTACACAGAATATAAGTCAGATTGCCTTGGAAGCTACTATTCCAAGCTTCTCTGATGATATTATGACTAAGTGGTTCACGAACCCAGCAAGTTTCAAATTTGAATGAAGATGCTTTACGAGTATCAGTGACTTTGTGTAGCAATAGTGGGTGATGGTCAGAGACTGAAGAAGTCTGGTGCTGTAGCATGGCATCAGGGAAAATAAGTCTCCTTTCTTAGTTGCTTATTACTCTATCCAATCTCTCTTTGATTAAAGTGAGCCCATGCCTATTGTTGGACCAAGTGTATTGCGGGCCCATGAAGCCTAATCAATGAGTCCATGTCTATTCATTAGAGCTTTTAATCTGTTGCTTGGATTGTTGGAGATTGAACGTATACCATGTTTCTCACTTTGAGTGGTAATGTCATTAAAATCACCTATACATAACCATGGTCCTTGAAAGGATTGATGCACTAAGTCCAGGTGATTCCAAAAGTTTGATTTTTGATTCCAATGTGCTGGTACATATACAAAAGTAATTAACCACGGTTGAGGAGGAGGGTTCGAGTAAATCAAAGCAGAAATAACATTCATATTCACATTAACCGGTTCGATTTCTACACCCGGTCTCCACATAAGTAGTAGTCTCCCTTTTTTACAAGATACTAAAGAGTGCACAAAATGATGAAAACCTAAGATATGTACAATAGATAGGGTGCGTTCTTCACTCACCAAGGTTTCCGACACAAAAATACATTCGAATTATATTTTCTAATATTTTTCCTTAAATTCCGAATTGGCTTGGGTTAGGCTAGGCCCCTAGAATTCCATGCAATTATCCTCATTCTGATGAGGGAGGTACCTTGCACCTGGTCTCCTAAGCTTGTTTGGATGTTCTGGGAGTGGATAAATTCTTTCTTGTGTATGGGGTCATTATGATCTTTCCTTTTGCTTTTCCTTTTCCATACTAACCAATCTGCATATTTAATAGAGTGTAAGCCAAAGATGCTTCTTCCATCATTTGGAGAATCTGTTGGGCTAAGAACAAAAGGTCGGAATGGGCCCAAAGGGATGAGAGTTTTGTTTGTGAGGGCTGTTTCTAACTCTTGGAGTTCTAAGGTGGAGACAGACTTGGTGTAAAGTTTTGGGCTCTCTTTGTTGGGTTTAATTTGTTGGCTTGAGGTAAATGGTTAAATGTCTAGTTGGCTCAGAACTGAAGGTCGAAAAGGGCCCAAAGAAGCGGAAGATTTGTTTATAAAGGCCTGGGTCCATTATCAGAAGTCCACATTGGGTTAGTTGAGCTAGGAGAAGAGATGGGCTCACCTTTGTGGGCCGAGTGAGAGCTTGAAGTTGCTGATGGTCCAGTTCATTTCCTTTGTGCTTCATACTCTTTCATTGCCATGTACATTTTCCGCCACTAAGCCTTTTAGGGGTTATAATGTTTCAAAGTCGCATATCTTCTTGATGTGTAGCTTTGTTGTGGAGTTAATGAAGTCGCATTCTTAGGGATCTTGCTATTAGTAGTCAGGTTAAGAGATTTACTCCTTCCTAATTGTAGCGGTTTTTTTGCAGAGTGGTTAGACTGCATAGTGATTTTTTTTAAGTCGATTGGTGGAGCAGTTAAGGAAGATGACCCACTGTAGTAGAACAGTGGTGTTGATCGGTGAAACAAGATTTCCTAAGATAGATTTGTGGGTTTTTCTTGAGTCGATGTCGAGGTTGGGAAGAACTGGTGTAGTTTCGGCACCGAAGTTGTAAAATCTTCTTCATTGTGGCATGTAGCTTCTTCAGGGTTTGAAAAATGCAATTTGTAACTCTTGTTCATTGTTTCATCATAGATTAGAATTCCTTCCCTTTCGAGTTTTTTCCATCTAGTTGTGGGTCTTTGCTTCTTCTTGTTGAGTGATGACTTACTTGTACATGACGACTATGTGTTTGTTGGAGGTCCTGAGAAGGTGTAGTATTGATGTACTCGGATCTCAACCAGGGTCCGTATACCAATTTAGTGGGTGGATTTTCAGCATTAGGGCAGAAGATCTATAGGTGGCCCAGACGTTCACAAGCATAACAGAAGTTCGAAAGTCTTTCGTACTTCAATGCTATCCATGTATCTGTGTTTCCCCTCCTAAGCATCATGAAACCTTGTTGTAGTGGCTGGATAATATCTAATTCCACTTTTAGTCTAATGTAATTTCTCCAAGCCACTCCAAAAATTAGGTCTTCATTTACCATCACTAGTTTACCAATAACATTCCCTACATTAGTCGTGTTTTTAGCAGTCATATAGTCTAAAGGGAATCTATGAATCTAGAAGGTAAAGGTAGTATATTGAAGGCTTATTTCTTGGATAGTAAACCCTAGTGACCATGGCTTTAGAATTAGAAGAAAACCTTGAAAGTTCCAGGGAGCTTGTTGGATAATTCTGAACTTATCTTAAGGATATTTAAATGTGAATATGAACTTGTTTGCTTCCAAATCTTCTATTTTGAGGTGTTGAGAGAAGTTCCATGTCACACGTATACTAGAGTGGATAGCCTACATAATGTTCTGTCTGTGACCAATTTCTTGACTAAGATTAATTATGAGGTTTTCTTTACTACTTTTGGTTCTGGCTCGAGGTCTAAGTCTTGCTAGGATAAAGCCTCCGTTTGGGAGATTAGAGTTTTTATATCAATCTTTGCAAAGTTGGCTTAACGTTCTTGATTTGGAATGGATCCTGTAGTTTGGGTGCAAATGTGGGAGACATTATAGGGGTGTGGGGTATTCAAGAGAGAGAGTGGGACGATTTGAGAAGATAGATTTGAGAAGATAGCTGCAAGTTGCCTCTTACTTGTAAGCTTCAATTAACTTTTGAAATTGTATTGACTTCTTAAAACTAACAACATGAATAATTGGAGTTGTAGTTGAATTGGCGCCTATGTAAAGGTAGAGTTAGAGTTGGAGTTCATATTCAAATTTCGACAAAGTCGAAGTTGGATTTCTTAGACATGACTCTAATTGAGTTTGTGCTCAACCCTAAGTATATGAACTCCAATTCAGCAGAGATAATTCAAAGGATATATTTTTTGAAAGGAAAATTGATATTTGTTTTTTCTAAAACTTGTACAGAGAAATGCCCCTCTTCAATTTTTTTTTTTCCTATATGTTTCAAGCTTTATTTAATTTCTATATATCATGTAATTATGATAATGGGGTCCCTTCAAAATTATTATTTTTTTGGCCCCAACAATTCTTTCAACTTAATAGGTAAATTCTTAAAAGAAACTTAAAACTAAAATTAAATTTACGAGAATTAATAATTTTATTAATATAGACCCAAAAGTTCTTGATTATACAATACTAAGCTTTTTAAAAAGAAAATCAAAGTGAAATAAATATTAGAAGAATTATTTAAAGTCGACATTTTGTATGAAAAAATAGTTGAGAACTTGTATTCTTTAGATTTCATTAAACACAAGTATTTATTTGAGATTTCAATTGTAGCATTACATATTGAATGTAATGTCAAAATATTTAGATTTTAGATGAAATTTATATAAACTCACCTAAGTGCTAGGATAAAAAATGAGTTTATAAAAAACCACCTGTTAGTTTTTATTAACAATAAAATCTCTGAACATGTTATTACAAACGTGTTATTCTGCATAAATATTACGTGCTTGAAAAAATTGGCCCCCAATATTAAAATATCGATATATATATATTATATAAGCTGATATGACATTTAAATTCTATGTCAGCGATCTTATTAAAATATAATCCAAAGACTTATGAATAAATAGCTAAGAATTATTTTAAAGTATATAAAATTAAAAATTAAGAAGAATATTTGAAAAAAAAAATTATTTAAAAAAAAAGTTTCAAATATATAAAAAATTCAAAAAATAAAAAAAATAAATGAAAAAATAAAAAAACCTCTTGGAGCACAGTGATATAATATTTTAATTGACTTAATATTCTATAACAGGATGTGAGCATAAGGAGTCTATAATTTTTTAAAAACCTCATAATTTCTCTCACAGTAGAGGAATTGCACTTAAAAGTCCTTAATTCTTTTTTATTATCTTTTTGTTGGCCCTTGTTATTTTTTGAATTTACCTTCAAGGGCTTTTCGAGTAAGCGAACAGTAGAAACTAGAAAGGCTCTGATCGGGGAGAGCAATTTGGTCGTTCCCAGGAACAAATTACAACACAGTATAAATAGCCAAACATTTCAGATCTAATTTTGTAGACATTTCTGCACTCGGAGCTCACGCATCGCTCCTGTTCCCTCGAATCCCTCCTTCTAGCATCTCATCCCAAAAGGTTCGTCTCTCTCCCTCTCTCTCCCTATGTTATTGTTTTTCAACTCTAAAGATCGTTTGAAATCGCGGATTCGCCTTCGCCTTAGGTGTATAGAAATTCGAAGAAAATTGAAAAGAAATTGAAATCCGAATCTCGTTTTTTTTGTCACGTTGTTATGGTGTCTCTGTTCAATTGAGTGACTCAGCTCATTTAATAGAAATCTTAATATTGAGATGGTATGTTTTCTTTTCTTCTCCTTCCCTACATTTTGTCGGAGACTATACATACTATCATTGTGTCTTGGATTTTTGCCGTAATTGAAGTTGGTGAATTGGTGTCACATATGGATTCCTGATCTGATATTCGAGAACCCAAATAGAGAGACGGTATTTTTGGGATTGCATTTTGAATCTTGATCTTATACCGTGCTTTATTCTTCTTTTCCTACATTTTCTCGGCTAATCGATTAGATCTAGTCCAGTATTAGTTATCGGTCAAAAGTCATTTGGTTTTGCTTTAGAATTTGAACATTAGATCTAATGTGGTGTGGTGGGGATGTGCTGTGAATATATATATATTTTCTTTTCTTGGAACCTATCATTTCTGGTGAAAATTTAAAAGTTCAATGGAAAGAGTAGAAGAAACTTTTTGTCAAGTGATAGGTATAGATGTCTGAGGTTTCGTTTGGGAGGCCTGCTGGTCCTAGCATAGATCGCGAGAAAGTGAGAGGAGACATATGGTAAAATTATAAATTTTTTGTTGAATATATTTGTGACTAGTGAGTGTTGTAAAGTATCATTCTACATCCAGATTTTGTGCTTTTTTTCTTTTTTCCTTCCACTTGAAAATTTGATCTTTAGGAGAATCAAGGAAGAGCAAAAGAAAAAGAAAAAGAAAAAAATAAATCTGAACTTCGCTTTTATTATTGAATTTAGTCACTTATTATGGAGATGAGCCTTACTATGCTAATACTCTGTATAATTTTGGCTTCTCTACTGCCTTCATGGTCTAAGCAAATCAAGAACTTGTTTTCTTTGGGTTTTCATAAACAATATTGCTCATATTTAAAATTCTTGATATGCATTCATGAGTCTGATGTTCCTTCTGGAAGCAGTTAAGAAATGGAGAAATCTTGTACTCTGCTCGTTCACTTTGACAAAGGGACTCCTGCAATTGCAAATGAGATCAAGGAAGCTCTTGAAGGCAATGACGTGCCTGCCAAAATTGATGCGATGAAGAAAGCAATCATGCTTTTGTTGAATGGCGAAACACTACCTCAGCTTTTCATCACAATTGTAAGATATGTTTTACCCTCTGAGGACCATACAGTCCAAAAACTACTTCTGCTATATTTGGAGCTCATTGACAAAACTGATACGAAGGGTAAGGTGTTACCTGAAATGATCTTGATATGCCAAAATTTGAGGAACAACCTTCAGCACCCAAATGAGTATATTCGTGGTGTAACTTTGAGGTTTCTTTGCCGGTTGAATGAGACTGAAATAATTGAGCCATTAATCCCTTCTGTTTTGCAAAATCTGGAACACAGGCATCCATATATTAGGAGGAATGCTATATTGGCTGTGATGTCGATATATAAGCTTCCACAGGGTGAGCAACTTCTGGTCGATGCACCTGATATGATCGAGAAGGTTCTTTCAACGGAGCAGGACCAATCAGCTAAGCGGAATGCGTTTCTCATGCTCTTTACATGTGCTCAGGATCGTGCGATTAATTACCTTTTGACTCATGTTGACAGGGTCTCTGAATGGGGTGAATCGCTTCAGATGGTTGTCTTAGAGCTGATCCGAAAGGTGTGCAGAACAAATCGAGGCGAGAAGGGGAAGTATATTAAAATTATTATATCCTTACTGAATGCGACTTCGACTGCAGTTATCTATGAATGTGCGAGCACACTTGTTTCTCTGTCATCTGCTCCTACTGCTATTAGAGCTGCAGCAAACACTTACTGTCAACTGCTTCTTTCTCAAAGCGACAACAATGTGAAGCTTATTGTGCTTGACCGGCTGAATGAACTCAAGTCTTCTCATAGGGATATTATGGTTGACATGATCATGGATGTGCTTAGGGCACTTTCTAGCCCTAATCTTGACATTCGGAGGAAGACGATTGACATTGTTCTTGAACTTATCACTCCACGGAACATCAATGAGGTTGTTCTTACTTTGAAGAAGGAAGTTGTTAAAACTCAGAGTGGAGAGCTTGAGAAGAATGGTGAATACAGGCAGATGCTTATTCAAGCCATTCATTCCTGTGCAATTAAGTTCCCAGAAGTAGCAAGCACAGTGGTGCACCTATTAATGGATTTCTTGGGTGACAGTAATGTTGGGTCAGCTGTTGATGTTGTTGTTTTTGTTCGGGAGATAATTGAAACCAACCCTAAACTTAGGGTTTCGATAATAACAAGGCTATTGGACACTTTCTACCAGATCCGAGCTGCACGTGTGTGTTCTGGTGCTCTTTGGATCATTGGAGAGTATTGCCTATCACTTTCTGAAGTTGGGAGTGGCATTGCAACCATTAAACAGTGTCTTGGAGAGTTACCATTTTACTCAGTTTCAGAAGAAGAGGAAGCTACTGATTCTTCAAAGAAGGATCAGCAAGTGAACTCCATTACTATTTCTTCAAAAAGACCAGCTATTCTTGCTGATGGCACCTATGCCACACAGAGTGCTGCCTCTGAAAATGCTTTTTCCCTTCCTACCCTTGTTCAAGGATCCTTGGCATCTGGGAATCTTAGATCCCTGCTTCTCACTGGTGACTTTTTCCTTGGGGCAGTTGTGGCCTACACTTTGACCAAGCTTGTTCTGAGGTTGGAAGAGGTACAGCCATCTAAAGTTGAAGTGAATAGGGCATCTACACAAGCACTGTTGATCATGGTCTCTATGCTGCAATTAGGACAATCTCCTGTTCTTCCACACCCAATTGACAGCGATTCTTATGATAGGATTGTCCTTTGTATAAGATTGCTATGCAATACAGGTGACGAGATAAGGAAAATATGGTTGCAATCTTGCCGTCTTAGTTTTGTTAAAATGCTTTCAGAAAAACAACTCCGTGAAATAGAGGAATTAAAGGCAAAAGCTCAGATATCTCATGCACAACCAGATGACCTGATTGATTTCTACCATTTAAAGAGCAGGAAGGTAAAAAATTGTGTTTGTGATATGTTATGTGAATTTTTCTTTCTGTTTGTGGGTTATAAAGATAAGGATGAATATGATGGTCTCATTTGGTTTGTAGCACTGCTATCTTACCTGAACTATTTTTAATCATTTAGACACTTCCTTCTGCTATAGATGCCCGAGCTGTGACTGCATGTCCATAGTTTGAAAGTGTCCTAGTAGTATCACCATACAAATATATATTTGCTGAGACAGAGAATATGAACAGATTGCAGGAACATGAAAAACTTTATTGATCTTCTCCTTCTCTGCTCTTGTCAATTATATGCAGTGTTGCTAGATTCACCATGAATATTTTCTAGTTTTTGGTCCATGTTGTTATGTTAGAAATGGGTATGAATCTTAGCATAAATATAGAAGATTATTTGAACAAGACCATAAAACTTGTCATGCAGCCCTGTCGCCCCATCTTTTTCTTTATTTTCCGTTAATTTTCACAATCTCCTTTTTGTTTCTTTAATTAATAAGATTAATGTAACGACAAAGGGAAAATAGTCAAATTACAATTGGAATCGCTTGGAATCATTATAAAGGGCAAGAATTTCTCCCTCCCAAACAAAATGTGGGATATCATTAACCACCTTCTTATACTCAATTCGGATGGTACAATCTGCCCCCCTTAAATCCCTGACATCCTTGTTGACCATTCCATCATATGTAGGCATGGCTTAAGTTTCACTCTTGTCATTGGGATTGAGTTTGATATAATTTGTAATGACTCAAAGTAGGCCAAGCCGCATCTAAGCCCATGCTTAAAAAGACTAGTAAAAGTTACAATTGGAGTCCCCTAGGATCATTATAAGGGCAAGAAATTCTCCTTCCCAAGCAATGTTGGATCTCTTCGCCACCTTCCTATGCACAATCTAGGGTAGTACAATAAGATATAATAATTTGTGGTGGATATTTCAACTTGTATACCATTCCTTCCAAATTAAAATTTTGGGGCTAATTTAATAGAGTTTGGTAACTAGTATTAGATGCTGAAAACTTTGGAGGACCTCCATCCTTTGTTGATAGAAATCTTCTCAATCTTTTTACTGATTTTGATTTTTGCGAGTATATTGGTGTTTCTTCATTTATGATATTTAAATGTCATCTTTCTTTGATTAATGATTGTTGTACTATTATGTAATATAACAAATATATATATATATGTATGTATAAATTTTTTCTTACGGGTGTGTGCATCAATGCTTTGACTGCATTTAACTTCCAGGGTATGAGCCAACTGGAACTAGAAGATGAGGTCCAAGATGATTTAAAGCGTGCAACTGGGGAGTTTGTAAAGGATGGGGATGATGCGAATAAGCTTAACCGCATTCTTCAACTGACTGGATTTAGTGATCCAGTGTATGCTGAAGCTTATGTGACTGTTCATCATTATGACATAGTACTTGATGTTACAGTTATCAATCGAACTAAGGATACCTTACAGAATTTGTGTCTGGAGCTGGCAACTATGGGTGATCTTAAACTTGTTGAACGCCCTCAGAATTATACACTAGCTCCTGAATCAAGCAAACAAATAAAGGCCAATATCAAGGTTTCCTCTACTGAGACGGGAGTCATATTTGGGAACATTGTTTATGAGACTTCTAATGTACATGAGCGAACAGTGGTTGTGCTGAATGACATTCATATAGACATCATGGACTACATCTCTCCGGCAGTTTGTAGTGATGCAGCTTTTAGAACCATGTGGGCAGAGTTTGAGTGGGAAAACAAGGTACTGGAGGAACTTCTTTCTTATGTAATACTACAGTTGGATTCTTGACTCTTTAATAATCAAAGAGCATTGCCACTCATAAGCCCCATACACCACACCTCACATTTTTTATTTTTTTAAATTTTTTTAATTTTTTTTTTAGATTTATTCTTTTTAAACTAATTCAATTTTTCCATTCATTATTCATATACCAAACATTTGATAAAATAAAAAAATAAAAAAATTTTTAAAAATGGATGGTGTGTGGTGTATGGGCTTATGTTTAGAATTTTTCATAGTCAAAAGATAGAAACTTACTTGTTATTGGGCTGAACTGAAATTTCTATTACCATTTATGAAGCCGTGATTTTTTTAGTATTTATCCGGGAACCAATTCAACCTGAATCTGTTGATTGTGTGTGTATGCGTGTGTGTATTTTACTTTTTGTTGGGTAGTTGTGACCATTTCCATGAGTTGTGCATCTCCTTTCAAAGGATTTAGGAGCCACTATGTAGAGGTTGAAACATTATTGAATATAGCCTGAAATTTTTTCAAACCAGTTTTTCAGCATTTAACTTTAATTTTTTGTAATTTGATCTTGAATATCTTATGATCTTTTCACTCTTTCAGTCCCCAATTCCACTGCAAAATTGGTAGGTAACAAACAGTTCTCTACATTAGCTAATTTGAAATGGGGTTAAAGCAAGGCCTGTGTGGTTGGGAAACCAATAGTTCTAAGATTTTGAACTTGATCCAAAGATTTTTTTTCTTGATTTAAATGTTAAAAAAGATGCGCTCTAGGTTGACGTATTTCTGTAAAACAATCAACCTTGCTTGACTATTTTTAATTATGCTGTTGTGTTTGCTTCAAATGAAGACAAAGGCTATTGTTTAGCTTAAAATGAAGAAAAAGGCAACATTGGGTTTTTGCTTAATGCTCAAGAGGGTACATCTAAGGTGTATGAACATTAGGCCTCCATTATGTTCTCCAATTGTTGGATCAAGAATGATAGTGCACCAAAAACAAGCTCTTCTTCAAAACCATGATGACATTTTGAAGATAATAGTTATTTAACTCCAGTTGAAAGGAAAATGGCTTTTTGCAGTGGTTGAGTTTCGCCTTTCCATCAGAGCAACATATGCACCTTCATAAAGCCGGAGCTGCTTCCAACTTGCTTCCTTTTTTATAGCCTACTTGCTTCTTATTTATATATTTATTCCACAGTACTTTGTTTCTTTCAGCTATGTTTTTAGGCTTCCCCTTGTTGGCCAAACATTTTTTTTCCATTGTAGTACTTAGTTGATGACTTTGAGTTAATGATCATGTGATTGTGTAACGCTGCAGGTTGCTGTCAACACTGTAATTCAAGATGAGAAGGAATTCCTTGACCATGTTATCAAATCAACCAACATGAAGTGCCTTACTGCACCGTAAGTTCTTCTACTTGTTAGCTGGCTAAAATGTTCTCTCTTAATTAGCTTTCTTACTATCAGTGAATTTTATTTATGTGATATGCAAGATTGGAGATTTCAAAGGCCATGTGTCACACCCCCTTCCCATATGTTAGGAGTGTTATGTGCTTTTGTAACTGTGCCCGGTAAAGAGACCCAACTTGATAAAAATACCTAGTTTATCAAAAAATAAATTCCCAAAAAAAAAAAAAACATAAAAATATAATCTCATAGCAAGAAAGGTCTTTTTGTGAAAAGACACACTTATTAAATAAGTCTGAAAATCCCCTGACATGATCTATGCCTTGCCGTCAGCTTGTCAACACTATCTGCACTACCTGGACATTTTATAAACATAAAAGAACAAACCAACAATCAAAATGAGTCGAATACTCAATAAGTTGTACATCATATAGTAAACATAATAAACATAGGATTTTCTTGAAAGGAGTGCATACTCAATACTTGTACTAACATAAACATGTAACACGTACCATGCATAACTCACTAAACTTGTCTTTCCCTTTCTTTAATGGCCAGCACACCTTAACCCTCGTGTGTAGGGTTGTGCACTGGTTCCACTGCTTGTGGCCACAAGGGGAACTGCTTAACTTATCATAATATACTACGGTGGATCATGCGTAAGTCTGTGGCTTGTATATTCACCCAAAACTGCATTGGTACCCATGCATCTCTTATGGCCATGGTTAAAGCTTCTTTCATAACTTGTCTTTTATCTTTCTAACCTTGATGCATGTAGAACACATACTGACACAGCTTATCGTAATTTTAACCGAAAACATATCATGAGACATGATGCATGTAAAACACATATTAACATGACATTCAAAAATCTTTCGTTATAATGTCATACATAAAAAGGGGCTTTCAATAAAGGGCCATACATACGTGATAGTTAAAAAAAATACTGTTTACCATACATGCAAGAGTATGATCATGCTACTTACTTCTTTGCTTCTATCGATATAAACACGTCAACAAACACCTACTTGAAGTTGCTGATAAAAGGTTGGACTTGATAGGGTGAGGCTGGTTTTTTTCTTCAATCTCCTGGAATTATAGCAGTTATCTAGGGTTAGAAATTAGTTTTTTTGAACATCACATGGGATTGCTGTAAAAACTTTCCAGACTCACAGCAGCCTCTGTTTTTTCTATTTTTCAGGCCATACGTCCTTTTAATGAGACCTGAAAAACCAAATAATAGGGCTGTGCGAATTTAACTAAGTTTGTCTTGGAAAGGGGTTCTAGGAATCCTACTGGCTAGGAGTTCTAGGGTAAATATGTTGCTATTCATTGGACCCATTTAGGAGTCATAAATGGGCTGGTTTCCAATTATCACGAATTTAACAGCCAAAAATCATATGGGCTTTGGCTAGAAAATACTTGGGCTTGTCCATTCATATATGGACCTAATGGGCCGAACCTATTCCATTTTGAATCTAGGTCAATAATTGCATATCCAATCCTATCTCCTCAATGCTAGATCCTCAAGTAATAAAGCCTAAAAAAATTGGACCCGTGCTCCAAACTTATAAAGCCTATAAAATTTGGGTCTGGATGTTACACCATGTATGGGCCTGAGTGCAACTAGTTACCATATGTAAATATATTGAGAACAGAGTAGACTTCAAACTTTTGCTATGGTGTTACCAGTTGTGACTATACATTTTTTTTTTTTGATAATTAATAAGAGAAATTTTATTTCAAGTAAATAGGCATACCTCAAGTACACAATATGTATACAAAAAATGAAGCACATTATAGCTGTCCCTGCTACTTGTAAAATATGAAAAAAGGACGGCTTTGCTATGGCCATTGAAGTAGCAAGAGTTCTTATAGTAAAAGGTATGGCAATATTTTCTTGACTTCTTTGTGTTAGTAGAAAGGTGCCACCATAGCCTAAACTTTGGACAGGATGGGATTTTGTAGGAGAAAGAGAAGAGAGGGGGGGGGGGGGGGGGGGGGGTTGGGGTGGTGTTTGGGTTTGAGTTGTGATTTAACCCAAGTAGATCCTCTCGCCTCTTTTTTCTATGTTCTGTGAGATGGGGGGAGGTATTGGAAAAATTATACATATGCACTGAACTTCTGTAAGTATTGTACCTCCTATCTAGTAAGGTTTGTGCTTAATGATTTTTTCTCTATCTGTAGAGTACATTACTCGTTTGAATACTAAGAATATCTTAGAATATCTGTGAATAACAGTGAAATAATTGGTGAATAGTAGTGAAATAATTTGTGAATAGTAGTGAAATGGTTTGAGAATATCTGAGAACAGTTGTGTTCCCAAACAGGCAGAAATTGTTATAACAGAGTTTCTGATATTCATATTAAGATGAATTTCATAGAACATGCTTTACACAATTTAAGTTTGTTACAAGTTATTAACTGAGTTATGATGGGGCTTGCGATTGGAGACACCCAGAAGAGCTCAAGTGATTTTAGGTTGCATTAAATTATGTACCAAACTTTGAGCTTATTTCTAATTTTTGAATCAGTGCTTCCCCCTTTGGTTGGGAAAGAGTGGCTTTAACTCAGCATTCTGAAGTTATCTCAAGAGCTAAAGAAAGTTGAAAACCGAAAACTCACTAAAAAATAAAAATGAGGGAATGCAAAACAGAAAGCACGAATGAAGGCAGAAAACGTTTCCCACCGAAAACACTTCCAAATTGCTGATTAAAGTGCTTTCGCAAGATAATTTATTTTCCCATATGTATATCTTTTCTTTGCTCCTCACTTTCTTATTACCTTCTATCCATCCATTTTTCCTTTCGTTATCTTGGGTGGTTGAGTTTCAGGTCAGCGCTAGATGGTGAGTGTGGATTCCTGGCAGCCAACTTGTACGCAAAGAGTGTATTTGGGGAGGATGCTTTGGTGAATGTCAGCATAGAGAAACAGGCTGATGGTAAGCTGAGTGGGTACATCAGGATAAGGAGCAAGACCCAAGGAATCGCTCTCAGTTTGGGCGACAAGATAACCCTCAAGCAGAAGGGTGCAAGCTAATTAAAGTGTTATCATTCCATTTTGTTACCGGTATTCATGATACCTCCTAGCTGTGATTTTGTATTTTTTCTTTCTTCTGAAAATAAAAATAAAATTAGTTTGATACTTTTTAACCCTGATTCCTATAGGTTCTTGCTGCTTAAGTACAAAGGATCATTATGAGTGGCCTTTTGTTTTCTTCACATCGTCGGATTCCTTTAGGAGCTATATCTTTTACTCTCAGAGGTTGCTGCTACAATTACAGATTTCTTTTGACTTGCTTTCTCGGCTTGTATCTAGACATGAATTTTGCTCCTCCAAGTGTTATTTTTGGTAGAAACATAATCGTAGAGCTTGTTTCGAGCCTTTTTATTTTTTATTTTTTAAAAAAGGTTTACTGACATTTTTGTATGAACTGTTATTGTTCATTACAATACGCATAATTTCTACTTTTCTCTGTGCAAGCAGTAAAGAAATGAATTCGATGTGCCCTCATTGCAGATGATATAACTATACATTAAGTGCATGTTTGGGATTGCGGTAGAAAATATTATTTTTAACTTAAAGCTTATAGCTTAGAGCTTGACGCAATAAGCTCTATTATTAAAAAATTATTTATTGTTTGGGATCTGTATATCTATAGCACTTTTAAACATTCTAATTTATTTGGAAACAAATTTAAAAAGCACTATTTGACATAAAAATGACATAAAAGGGCATGTACTTGATAAAAATAAAATATTATAATAAAATAATAACAAAAATAGTTTAATAGATTTTTTAATAATTATAATGAAAAAGAAAATTTCTTCAATGATGCATAAGTGATAGGAGAAAAATGAAAAATATTGATAGATAAAGTCTTAAGTAAATTATACAAGAATAATAAAAAATATAGATTGACAAAGTTGTCATTGTGCTAAAATGATGAGGGTCATTTCGTAATATATATAGCACGGTAAAATAAGATTTATTTTTCTGAAGTGCTTCTGACAAAAAGCATCGGTACTTTTGTTGAAACGTAGTTTTTTACTTTTTCTTGATTTAAAAGTATTTTAATATAAAACTACCAAACGGATAAATTTTGTAATATAAAGACTTTATACCATTCTACCACACTTTTTAGACCTCCCACCGCAATCCCAAACATGCCCTAAAGGTCGTCAATAAAAATAATTGTAAACAGAGCTTGACCATAACAAATGCTTCACATCTAAGTGCTTAAAATACTTCTATCACATAATTATAAATGATATAAAATAAAATTATATGTGATTATATGAATTCACATTTCTAAACAAAAGTTAAGTTCTTCGTTATAACTGAATAAACTGAACTGAATCCGATTTGTTGTTCTTAATACCTTAGTCTAATGTATCGATAACGTGGTCTTCTCATTTCATTATAAAATAACATAAATTTTAAATTTTTTTAAAGAAATATAAATTTTTTTAATGATATAACATGTCAGAAGTTGTATCCCATTAATAATCGTTTAGGACTAAATATGCCTTAAAACCTGTCTTTAGATGACATGGGGGAAATATTCTTATCGGTGTCCAAACCCAATACCACTCATGGATATGGCCAAACCAACAAGCCTGTCAAGTAAATTTCCACCAACTCAACCGGACCGGACCGTATGTCTTTTAACGCTCCACGCACGCACGCGCGCACACACAAACACTACCAGTTATCACTACAACCTCCACTAACCTCTGCCTCTCTCTCTCTCTCTCTCTCTTCTCGGAACTGAACTAGAATCATCCATTCTGTTGAAGGTAATTGAAACCCTCTATAGTCTTGCTTACTATTCTTCGTTTGGTAGCGAAGTATCTCCGATGGAATTGTCATGTCCTGCTCTTTATGTTCTTGTTTGTAGCTGCTCAGATGAACTCTTTAATCTTGTTCACTATTCCATAAGCGAAATTATCTTCAATCTTGGAATTCTGTTAACAACAAAAAATAGTTTTCAAAACTCTGTCCGAACAGAAAGAGCCTTAGTAGAACTTGTGAAAGTTATTATGGAATGGTCTGCTGGTTTATTAGGCACTTCATTTTTTTGTTTTTTTGTTTTCCTTTTAATCGTGCAATTATTTATTTTTCAATATGCGATGTTGGTAATGTTGTTTCGTTCGGCTCCTTATGAAGAGGGATAAATTCGTATATTGATTTCCGCGATGGGGCTTAATTTCATTTTCAATTCCATTTTACGGTTCTTTGCAGGGTCTTCATTGTTGAAGTTGGAAAATATTTCTGTCGATTTCGGTGCTAACAAACTAGTTTTGAGTTCGGATTTGGTGAAATGGCCATTTGCGGGTGTGTTTCGGCCGCGAACTTGTGCTGGCAAACTACTGTTATAGAAAATCACAGTTTGAAAACTTCCCCAAGATGTGGGTTTCTTAAAGTTTCAGAGAAAACCAATGCATTAGCGTTTGGAGATAGTGAATCCATGGGACATAGGTTGAAAATTAAATATCCACGTGCTGTGGCGTTAAGGCCAAGGAAGGGTGTCTACCCTTTGCAGGTTTGTTTTCTGGAGGGGAAATTTTGTTTTCAAAACAATTCTCACAAAGTTGCCTGCTGAAAATAAGATTTTTGTTTATGATGCAGGTGGTATGCGTGGACTTCCCAAGACCAGAACTTGATAATACTGTTAATTTCTTAGAAGCAGCATACCTCTCTTCCTCCTTTCGTACTTCTCCCCGCCCAACTAAACCTTTAACAGTGGTAATTGCTGGTGCAGGTGTGGAAACTTTATTTAGTCTTTGTCTTGATTTATTCTCTCTTGACACCTCAGAATATCAAACCTGTATCTCTTCACTGGAATTACTTCGCACTTTTTGTAGCTGAGCTTTCATAATTCTCATTGCCCTTGGTCAAGGCGTTTTTAAGTAATCCTATGGTGTTTTTCTCTATTTTTTTTTAGTTTTTTTCCACCTTATTGGTTGCAATATAGACTTATAATCTTACAAATTACTGCAGGTTTGGCTGGTTTATCAACCGCAAAGTATTTGGCAGATGCTGGTCATAAACCTGTATTATTGGAAGCAAGAGATGTTCTTGGAGGAAAGGTTCTCCTGCTGCTTTATTCTTTTTCCACTTTTCAATAAGTAGATACCAAACTGTTTACTGATAACAAACAGTTGATACCAAACTGGAACCTGGGCTGTTTGTAATTCTTAAGTATCACCTAGATTGCTGAGAAATTATGTATACAATGTGTAAATATTCCTTAATCTCTTCTTGGATCACCATATCAAAACTCTGCAACTTTGGGTCCTTGTTCTTTTTTGGTGAAGAAGATCACTTCCTATTTGGCGTTGGATCATTAGCCACATGATGGGTTTTTCAATATCATGAAATTATAATTAATCTTATGTATACAGCCATGATGTGGACTAACAAGTTGCTAAAACATAGGTCTTCCATGAGCTCCATGTCTATTTAGACTTTAGAGAGGGCTTTGCAGTGCGAAACTTGTCTTTGTTCAGGAAATTTTGAGGAAATGGAGACCTTTTTCTGTTCAATTCTTTATGGGCTTTTCTTTAAGTAAAAGCAATATAACGTGACCTCTCTCTTCTCTTACTCTCAAAAAATTTGAAAGTGTATTGGGCTTTAGTAAATCATACCTAGAGTTTGGAGAATTTATAGTAATTGAATTTTAAGAAGTTTTTTGAGCCTAGGTGATGCCGTTCTTGATATGTTCATACTTATACAAAAAAAAGGAAGTAGATTATTGAATCCATGCTTAGGTATTAATAATCAGAATTTAATTTAATATACAACCATGAAGAGCTCCTACTTGATTGTTTCACATATGTGATTGGATTCTGTTTTTCTTTATTAAAGTTTACCTGCCTTTACTAGGTGGCTGCATGGAAAGATGACGATGGAGACTGGTATGAGACTGGATTACATATATTCTGTAAGTTCTAATACTTTTTAGTTTGCAATTGATCACAGTCCATTTTTATTTAGTATTTTTTGGTTTGTAAGAAAACTGCCTAGGTTGAATGTTTGCACTAGAGAAAATTCATTTTGACTTGTGGTTCTTATTGTAATATCATGAGTTTGTTGTTTGAGATGTTTTATATGTAGCCTTTGTGGTAATTTTTAATTGCACAACAAATTTCATCCAGATTCTACTCTGATATTTTATAATCTACCTTACATATATTTAGAAAGCTGAATTATTTCTATATTTGAAAATTTCTATTATTTGTCTTTTTAAATATTTTGGTTCTTTCTGGAAAGTTGGGGCTTACCCAAATGTGCAGAACTTATTTGGAGAACTTGGTATTAATGATCGGTTGCAGTGGAAGGAGCACTCTATGATATTTGCAATGCCAAATAAGCCTGGCGAATTCAGCCGATTTGATTTTCCTGAGGTTCTTCCTGCACCATTAAATGGTAAGCATTTTATATCTCTCATTATTAGAGTTAGGGTCATATTTGTCAATAAAACTATTAACATTTGGTCCTATGAAAAACATGTTGCTTGATTTATATGGTGGTTGACTCATGCTTGAGTAACCTTGATCAAGAGGACTCTCAAATTTGCCAATTTACTTTGTCTCTTTTCCCACTCCCCGGGCGTGTAACTAACCAGATCGAGAAAACATAGAGGGATGAGCTAAAATTTAGTGTAGTGTCTAGAATTTTTGTCTCTCTTCTCACTCCCTGGCGTGATAAGGGGGATGAGCTAAAAATTCATTTAGTGTAGTGGCCAAAGGTGTGTTCCCTGATGTGGTCGAGGCATCAGAAGATTGATTACTTTTTGTAGAGCTCTTTTGGGAAAGTAGCTTTGGTGGTATGCTCTTGAGAGATAGAGCCTTTAGAGAATGATGATAGATGTAAAGTATGGAAGAACATTTGCCGGGTATGGGGGAGTTTTCTTCATACATTAGATTTGAGGTGGGTGATAGTTCCAGGATAAAGTTCTGGAATGATGTGTGGTGCAGAGATCATAAGCCCCTCAAAAAAGCTTTTCCTGACCTTTTCAACCTTGCCATGGCGAAGGAAGCAACCGTGGAAGACAATGTACAGCTCTTAAGTGGAGTTTACACTTGTGGCGCAAGATTGGGAGGTGGATCACTTTACCTCCTTTTATGTTTAGTCGTATGAAAAGAGTTGGGATGGTGCAGACAAGCTATGTTGGAGCATGTCCAAGTGAGGGGTGTTTGTTGTTCAGTCATTCTATTAGTTGTTAGTTCCCTATGATAACATCTCATTTCCATGGAAGACCATTTGGAGGAGTGAGGCTCTGTCAAGAGCTCTCTTTGCACGGACAACTGCATTGGGGAAAATCCTTGGGAAAATTTGAGGAAGACGCATGTTATGGTGGTTGAGTGGTGCTGTATGTGTAAGCACAATGAGGCATCGGTGGATCACCTCTTACTTCACTACGAGGTAGCCACCTCCTTGTGGCAAGTGGTGCTTAACTTATGGGCCAATATGGGTAATGCTCAGATGGGTGGTGGATCTGTTAGTGTGCTGGAAAGGGTGGTTTGAGAATCCTCACAAGGAAACCTTATGGAAAATGTCTCCACTTTGCTTGATGTGGTGTTTATGGAAGGGAGGAAATGATCAAAATCTGAAAGATAACTCGACGACAGTGGAAGAACGCAAGGCTTTATTTTTTACGTCCCTTTGCCACTGGATGGTAGCCCACCTTTGTCTTCATAATTTTAGTACTTCAGAGTTTTTATGACTTCTTTTACCTCTCTCATTAGGGGTATTCGAAGTATGCTCACGTACCTTGATAATGCCTATGCTTCTTTTTCTTAATTATGAATATTTATATCACTTAAATAAATAAATTAAATGTGAACTTATTGTCTACAAGTGTCTCATGTCACTGTCAACCATAAGTTGTATATTTATTGTGAACATAATTGGCAGGAATATTTGCAATTTTGAGGAACAATGAAATGTTGACTTGGCCAGAGAAAGTCACGTTTGCCATTGGACTTTTACCTGCGATGCTTGGTGGACAGGCCTATGTTGAAGCTCAAGATGGTTTAAGTGTTGAACAGTGGATGAGAAAGCAGGTATGGTGACTTCTCCAACTTCCTTCCCCGCTCTTTTTTCCCCTTCATCTCTTTGGTGGTGATGCTGTGCAACAGGGGTGGCACTTCCCTTATAAATCAGTCAATCCAATTCAAGGCAAGATTCAATCTCAGCAGTATGACAATGCCAAGGAGTTTACCATTTGAACTGATGAGAACCTTCATGAGGTTCTTTTTGTGCTTACGAGTTTATACATGAGCTAGGCTGGTTTCATGTAGGGATCTTGAATACATTAGAAGTTGAGGTGTTTGGAAAACCACGACTGGTTCATTCTGATTCTTATCCAAGCCCAAAATTAGATGAGTTCAACTTTGATCTAGTTTTAGTTCACATATAGCTTTTCCAAATCATTTGTTTTAGTATTTTTTTTTTTTATAAGTAAATGATTGTATTAATAGAATAGGCATAGCCCAAGTACACAAGATGGTATACAAGAGGAAACACCTATCTAGGATGAAGAAATGGAAACAAAAAAATCATGCAGGCCTAGACGATAAAATCTACAGCTATGACCCATAAGAATAACGTTCTAACAAAAAGAGATCTAAGATCCTCAAAAGATCGCTCCTTGTCTTTGAATGTCCTGTCGTTTCGTTCCTACTATAGGCACCGTAGGATACAAATAGGAACCATCTTCCACATGGCTTTGACTTATATTGTTATTGAAACCCTTTGGTATTGAAATTATATTGTTTACAGCTTCCAGGTTTATAGTTTCTAAAACACCCACAACCAAGTCTCACACCTTTGGTTGAGATTAGCTTTGATACTATTTGTAATAATCCAAATGTATGTTGCAAAGGTGTGAGACTTGGGTCATACCATTCACAATGGAATGACTTGACAAAGGCACCGGGTATTTGAGGGAGGGAGATTGTAATACCTCAAATTTAGTATGAAGTGGTGGTAAATAAGATCTCACATTGCTTGGGAGAGAGAGTTTTTGCAGTTTATAATTATTTCAAAAAGTTCCAATTTTAATCTTGACTATCCCTTTTGAAATACGGATTCAAAGGGATGATGAATGAAAGCCCACATTACATGGGAGGGAGAAGTCCTTGCAGTTCATAATTATTTCAAGGTGCTATTGAAACATTGACCGGTCTTTTTGGAGTATGAGCCCAGATGTGGCACGAGTCGTGAACGTCAGTGTATGTAAAGGTTCCCTGAGCTTTTAGAAATTTCAAGACCAGCAAAATCCTGAATATTTGCTCCATGGAATGGGTAACAAGAAAAATCCAAGACATCCTCAGTAAACAAAAGGGAAATTTATTGAATTTACACCACTAAAGACGAACTTATGGATTTTTTAATTCTGAGGAATGCCATGGCTGCCATTCTATGGATTTAATAAATGGTGATTAGATTCAACCACAATTATTTTCTGCCTCGTTGTTTAATTTTACTGAATTTTGTAGAATAACTAT
This sequence comes from Carya illinoinensis, assembly GCF_018687715.1. Classification (NCBI taxonomy): domain Eukaryota; kingdom Viridiplantae; phylum Streptophyta; class Magnoliopsida; order Fagales; family Juglandaceae; genus Carya; species Carya illinoinensis. The sequence continues at coordinate 32,491,542 of NC_056752.1, read as the reverse complement.
GAGATCAGTAGATACTTGGCAAAATCTAATGGATTTTCCTAATGTCAGGGAATTCCTGATCGTGTAACTGATGAGGTGTTTATAGCAATGTCAAAGGCACTAAACTTCATTAACCCTAAGGAACTTTCAATGCAATGTATATTGATTGCTTTGAACCGGTTTCTTCAGGTATTTGTGTTTTTCTTTCCCCAATTTTTTAACCTTAATATTGTAGTTTTTTGTGAGACATAAGCTTGTCATGAAATATATTACTGCTTCATGATCACATATTTCTGTAACATATAAAATGTTGATGGAAGTTTTATCAGCTTTCTTTGTCGCCTTGTATCATGAGGAATCATGGTGTTTGCCTACCAAACCTATCAAAAGATAAAATCAATCTATATTTTAAGTTTTGACACGTCAATTTAAAGTCATATATGATTCGACCATGACAAAAATTGCTCATGACGTAGCTTGAACTCATTGAAATTCCAAAATCTCATCTTAGACCTGCATTTATGCTGGATTGTTAAGTCCTTTTTTTTTAATTTTTTGAGTGTTGAAGATATGCAGTTTGAATCAAGTTTCTCTGTCTTCTTGTACCCTTAACACTGATTGGAATATTTACCGACTGAGGGAATCTACATAGTTAAGTTTGAACACTTCAAATTCCAATTATAAATTATAGATGTTTGTTCATGGAAATTGCTCTGATAACAGGATAAATTCGCTGAAATTTTCAGAGACCTGAAATGTTCTTTTCTTTATCCTTTTTTAGTGAACTATTTTTTCAGCAAACATTTTGCAACATGAGAGATACTTCTATTTGGTTTCTTTTCTGGCTAGGAGATGATAAGTATGCAGACACATTCTTGCCTCCACACACAGACGCGCACATCCTTTGCGATATCCAACTTTTACGTCAATGTGTCTGGGTAGGGGCATGTATTCATGCGTGCTTGTGTATGTATGCATTTGATAGTTCTTTCTAATGAACCTTTTATCTTTTCTCTTTTAGAACTTTAATTTTCTGTTTCATTATCACCAATCTTTTCAATTTTGAGTTGGGAAGATCAGTTTGAGGGTTTTTCTTTGTTTGAAAATGTAATGTAGTGGAAGTTGGAGAAGAGGACACCTCCATCTTTCTTGATATCCTTGACTAAAAAGGGAGAAAGAATAGGAAAAATTCATTCTGGACCCTATGACTATCAGGCGTTTTAAACTTTGCACTCTAAACTACCAAAAGTGACAAATTGCACCCTTTCAACTACCAAACATTGGAAATAGCTCCCTCATCCAAGTCTGGCATTTCATACATACGATCTTGCTGGTCAGATCTTGACTGAGGGTGCAAATTGAACTTCTTTGGTAGTTTGAGGTTGTAATGTGTATATTTTGGTAGTTTAAGGTGCAAAGCGGAAGAGATCTTGTCGTCGGAGGGTTTAAAGTGTATTCTCTCCTAAAAGAGATGTCTTCTTTAATAAGCAACTCAACAGTAAACTTAATGATCTCAATGTTGAAATGTTCACCAAAGGCCTTTGTTTTTTTTTTTTGATAAGTTCACTAAAGGCCTTTGTAGAGGCTACAAATCCTAATCCCAAAGTTACTAGAAGACTGATCATCTGTCAAAGGCAAGTGAGAAACCAGGGGAGCAAAGGAAAGGAGGGGCGCAAAGGAAAGGAGATAAACAATTCCTATCCTCAACCCTCTAGGAAAACTCAGAAGGAAAAGAAAAAAGGAAAGAAAAAAAGACCTGGCCATTGCTTAAATTTAGGGGGCAGCTTGTCTTATATCAAAATGCTTTGTCAATCTATTAACAGCATCATCTTTTGGGTAGCATAACTGTGGATAATTTTGGATGTGTTATTGATTTATATAATACTGTCAATACGTTTAAGTTCTATATTTTAAAATAAAAAGAACAATGATTTCTTACAACATGACACTAGCTGTCTATGAATTATGAAAACACGTCTCTAGGAAAAGCATGGTTCCAAGATGGCTTTCTTGGATGGTAATCCCCCAGAGAGACTATGTCAGCCAATTGTTGATCATATTCAGTCACTGGGTGGTGAAGTAAGACTAAACTCGCGAATTCAGAATATTGAGCTAAATAGTGATGGAACAGTGAAAAGGTTTTTACTGAATAATGGGAACGTGATTGAAGGGGATGCATATGTATTTGCTACTCCAGGTATACCATGAAACTTTTATGCAGTTTTATATTTTTTATTAACTGTAATATCAGCTTCCTGATATTGTTAACCACTATGTTCCAATCAGTTGACATCCTGAAGCTTCTTTTACCTGAAAACTGGAAAGAGATTCCATATTTCCAGAGATTAGAGAAATTAGTTGGAGTTCCAGTTATTAATGTGCACATATGGTTAGTGAAAGATTATTTTTTGTTAATTGACTCTCTCTCTCTCTCTCTCTCTCTCCATTTTATTCATTTGAAGTGTCGAGTCCCATATATGTGCAATAAGGGAGGCCCTTTATTGACAACATAAAGTATATATGTTTTTTTTCGTTGGTTCAACTGCTTTGGCAATGATATCCTTTCGGGAGATAATATGCTCAATGATTGTGAATTTTAGAAAGGTGATTTGCTCATGCAACATGGGAATATTCTTCTTAATTGGAATTCTTAAATTGTATTATATTTCTCACGTGTACTGTGATTAATGAAATTTCTACTAATAAGATAACAAATGTTTTATTCCTGGTCATGCTAAGCATCAGTTGCTTTTGGTTGGAGAGAATGAATATCCATTTTTATTTTACAGTCACTAATAAATTATAACGTTGGCGAAATGGTCTCACTGCTTGCAGGTTTGACAGGAAACTGAAGAACACCTATGATCACCTACTATTTAGCAGGTCCTGCTGATGCTTATCTCATCAATTGTAACGTCTAGTAGAGATACGACACTTTGTTTGCTTAATTTGTGTCTCTTACAGACTTCGTGAGTCTTAGTACTGAGCAGCTTAGTCTTCTGAGCTGTTTTGTCCAATTTTACTGAATCATTCCTGTGGTGCTGAACATTGCCAATGAGCTCAAGCTTAAATGGCACCTCCTCCCCCTATAAGGAAAAGGTGACAGGTGGGGAGGTTTGAAGACCCACCGGTTGCATATCTGATTTATCAATCAAAAATAGGAAAAAAGAATGAAATTTAAAATGTTATCAATATTCTATATACTAAGGTTGCTTGCTGAAAAGTGCTTTTTCTTCCTCAGAGAAGTGTGAAGTTGGTGGTACAACCATTCCTTGGTGTCTTGTGATAATCTTGACTGTATACCCTAGAATATCAATTTAAAATTCAAAATTTACAGTGGACATATGTGATTTAGTAATTTATTTAAATCTTGGTATGATTGTTCAGTCTTGGCCTACAAAATCTTCTAGGAATGGAGAGATTATTTACTATGATCCTAAATCTATTAAAACTTGTCTTATATTGTTTTGTTGTGAGGTTATGCCCCTTTTACCTTGATTGCTTGAGCAGGGAGAGGAGGGGTTTTCCCCCACTTCCATTTAGAATTCCTTTACGCTAATGGTTTTATCAATTTTCCTTCTCCCTCTCATTTATAGCTATTTTCTTGACTTTTTTTTTAATGCAGAAGCCAACTTCTCAGTGTGTATGCTGACATGTCAGTAACATGTAAGGTAAAAACTGGTATTAAATTTTTTAGTTTTTTTGAATTTTTATGTCATGTCATAAATGCCAATGTATTCACGCAACTCAAAACATACTGTTGAACTTGTGTCCTTACCAATCTATGGGATTTTAATCGGATTTCTTGCTTCTTCCAATAAGAAAAGGAAATCAGACATTTTAGTTTTTGGGAAAATGAGTAGTAACAGAATATTTTGCGTACACTATGAGACAATTGGCTATGTTTTATTGACATAAGGGCAGTTGGGTCAGTGATTAATTTGATTTTCTTTTATTAATAATCTGGGAACAATAATAATGTATGGGCATTTGGGCAGTTGGGTTAGTGATTCTTTTGACTTTCTTCCTTTCATATTATGGAAATTCTGTCACTTTTTAATTGATTGTGCTGTGCAGGAATATTATAACCCAAACGAATCCATGCTGGAATTAGTTTTTGCGCCTGCAGAAGAATGGATTTCATGCAGCGATGCTGATATTATTGATGCCACAATGAAGGAACTCGCAAAACTATTTCCAGATGAAATTTCCACAGATCAGAGCAAAGCAAAGATTGTAAAGTACCATGTTGTTAAAACACCAAGGTTTGACAAAATGGCCAGAAACTTGTAGTCTTTTGGATAATCTAAAATAAATAATGGACATTTATATAGTACCCTTTATATGATTATAGCATGTATAATATTCTTACTGATCTGGAGAATTGAATTCTGTAATCAAAGTTGCAATATTGTTTCCAACCTTTAAGTTACTCCATTTCCCTAATGTAATCTAACTAACAATTTTCTCAGGTCGGTTTACAAAAATGTCCCAAATTGTGAACCTTGCCGTCCCTTACAAAGATCTCCTATTGAGGGCTTCTACTTAGCTGGTGACTACACAAAGCAAAAGTATTTGGCTTCAATGGAAGGTGCTGTTCTGTCAGGAAAGCTTTGTGCTCAAGCTATTGTACAGGTAATTTATAGATATGGTGAAAGCTAATACGATATGGTTATTTTTCTTGGAGAAATGTTGATTTTAGTGAATTATGATAGAACTTCTGCCAAAAGTATTTCCCTCCATGGATGATAGAATTAATTGGTGGATAATTAACATGTACACTTGGTCCATAACCCTAGCAGATCATATATACGTAGAAAAGCTTCTGATTTTGATGAATTGGAAACATCTTTTTTTCCATTTATATTTACCTAGTTCAAATCAGGGATTTCATTTCACTCCAGGAAGAGTTTAATTTTTTACTTCATGTGTGTGTGTGTGTGTGTCTGTATTTCAATTTCTTGGTAACTCAAAAAGGAGTCTCTTCCTTTGTGTTGTGTCTATTATCCCATTAAACTGCACATATTATAGCACAAGGGAAGATTATATTTGTTATAAGGTCAAGTTACTTATCAATGAGTTTTCTGATGCAAAAGCTGTTGTAGCACAGTGCTCAGATGGATTAGAGCATGGCTAGGGGTTCTCTGGCTCCTACTGAGTCCCCTAAAATGTTAAAAACATATGCTTAAACATTATTTTCATAGTAATGCCTCAGAGTCCTCCTCCTAAATGTTAAAATAATAAGAAGGATAGATATTAGAAGGAAACAGACAAACCCATTTTGAGTTTTCAAATTTTCATGTATGTTCTACTTAGTCCTCATCTATATATGCAGGATTATGAGTTGCTCGTTGCTCGGGGGCAAAGAAGGTTGGCTCAAGCAAGTCTTTTTTGACTGAAAACCTTTGCGGGGTAAATTTTGCCTTGGTTCCTGAGGATTATTCAAAGAATAGTTTTGGCTTGTGGATCAATGATATACCCACATGAAGGATATATTTTCTGCTGTCAGAGGGGATAATATGCCATTATAACGTATGTAGCTGTCTGATACTGAATCTTTTGTGCATAGAGAATCTTGTTTTCTTAGTTTTACTTGTATGATACCTATCTTGATTCAAGTGTACATAATTTATTCTTAAAAAATTATATCTGAAATACAATGGAATCAAGGACAAAGCATACACATTTGGTTCAGCTTTTATACTTGACCTTATATAACTTACCGCGTTTCAGCGGGATGCAATGGATAAGATTCAATCGAGAAAATGACTTAGAAAAGAAAAGGAGTAAACTTGTCAAAGAAAGGGCATGCATGTGTTCTGGATTAGATTCGTTAATTCAACCAATCATAACCTTTTTTTACATGATCAAGCTAGCTAGCTAGCTAGAGAGGTTGACATGGGAGTTCATGCCTCCACAATCCACCAGCCAAGATGCGCACAATCAAGATATATTGTCCCGGCCGGTGGGGGAGGGCTGGGGCGGAATTCGTGCTTAACACATAGGCTTATTGATGGCAACATAGTCCATACATTCTTAGGCTTCTAATTTTCATGAAACAAAAACATGCAGAAACGAAACAACAAACCCTCTAAATTGTGACATAAAAACATATATGTAAGCTAGCGCAGATTTTGGCCTGCGAAACTTTCAAAAATTATCCCCCCATGAACTGTCACAAAGGTCCTGACGCTATATATTGATGGTTCTAGTACCCTTCATCGGCCTCTTCCACAGCCGGGGCATTTATAGCCGCCTCTGCCTTGTGGGCTGCGTGGTGAACGATGAACAGGAGCAGGTATCTTATTTCCTTTGAATTCTCCGCCGCTGTGCCTTCCCCATACGCCTGCAGTTATTAAGAAAGTATACCGTAGATCTAATAAGGGAAAAAAAAGCTTAGAAGTAAGAAGATTCTAACTACAAAATTACTAATTCTATGGAAACTAAAAGTAATGGCACTTAACTGGCTGGGATATTATTTGTTTTGGCTTCCAATATTGGAGCCAATTCAACCGAAATGAAGAGAGCGATGAGAAGGATGAGAGATAAGGCCTTGTACATGTGAACCATCTTGCTGCTACTCACACTCCTCATCTCTTGAAAAAACACAATAGAGGTGGAGATATATATAGTCTCATGTTTTTAATGTACCAATATTTCTATAAATAGCAGAGACTGGCGATATTATTCAAAGGACTTTTAGGTCAAGAAAAGTTAGTACTACACTTCCAACATTTGTTTATATGAACTTATAGAGCAAGATCAATTTCATGTTAATTATTTCTGCTTGGAAAAGTCTTTATATATGTTATTTTCTTTTCCAAGCGCGTTAGGTAAAGTACTAATTAATTCCACAGAATTGACTACACTATTGGAATCTTTCTTACGTCAATGCCTTCATACACGACTTTATAACATGATATATATATATATATATATACGATGAATGGAAGAAAAAAATAACGTTGGAAAAACTAATGAGAAAAGCCTTGAATTGACTACGTACACTTGTTAGAAAATTCCATGGCAGAGGAACAATGACTAAAAATATTAGACTGGGGAATCCAATTCCACTCAACTCAAAAATGACTGTACATAGAAGTTTTATTAATTATATGATCTCTTCAATCGTTAACACCATCTGAAAAACAAAAAATATATTTATAAGTCTTATAATTTGTTACATACCTAATACATTGTTGAACTAGATATGCAAAAAAATTATTGGTATTTTAGTTTTTTAAAATGTTAATAGGTTCCACTATATAAGTAATGTGTTAACACGCCAGTTTATGTATAGCAAAACTCATATGAAAATAACACGTTGACACAGTTTGGAAATTGATTATAAGTTGGGGAAATCAAAGTACTAATGCGTACTCATTTCATAACGTAATCATGAATTAAGGTATGAGGGTTGTAAATTAATCTTGCAATGTAATATATGGTAAAAGTAGATGTGGTCAAGGCGTAGGAGGACTTCATGATTTACAGTTATTTGTATTTCCTATTTATCCTTTCATTATTTCCTGAATGAAGTTATTGAAGTATTTTCATCAAGATTATTGTGGAGGGTTTGGATCCTCGAAAGGCCAAGTTACTTTTCGCATTTACATATTATATATATATATATATATATATATATATATTTTTTTGCATTTACATATTATCAATATTGTTACAGCCCTAACAAAAAAAATCGCATTTTTGTGAGTCGTTTGGTATTTTATCTTTTGGCATTTAAACAATTATGCTTTTATTCAACTTTTGATCGTACATGATACACGTCTCCTGGCCGATGATGATCTAAATGATAAAAAAAAAAAAAAAAAAGAAAATGATACGACACGTCTCCTCTTTAATTTTCCCAACTAAACACACCTTGTAGACAGATGAATTTCTGATGCAAAAGGAGTCTCTTCCTTTGTGTTGTGTCTATTATCCCATTAAACTGCACATAGTATAGCACAAGGGAAGATTATATTTGTTATAAGGTCAAGTTACTTATCAATGAGTTTTCTGATGCAAAAGCTGTTGTAGCACAGTGCTCAGATGGATTAGAGCATGGCTAGGGGTTCTCTGGCTCCTACTGAGTCCCCTAAAATGTTAAAAACATATGCTTAAACATTATTTTCATAGTAATGCCTCAGAGTCCTCCTCCTAAATGTTAAAATAATAAGAAGGATAGATATTAGAAGGAAACAGACAAACCCATTTTGAGTTTTCAAATTTTCATGTATGTTCTACTTCTGCTTGGCCACTGAGATTTTTCCGATGAAAATTTTAAATTTTAAGATTAAATATTAAAATATTATATTTTAATATTATTATTGTATTGGAATTTAAAAAAGTTAAGAAAAAGTTGAATTATTTATTATATTTTATATGGAGATTTGAGAAAGTTGTAATGATGAGATGAGAATTTTACGTTTGAGATGAGAATTTCATGTGGCCAAACAGTACCCGTCCTCATCTATATATGCAGGATTATGAGTTACTCGTTGCTCGGGGGCAAAGAAGGTTGGCTCAAGCAAGTCTTTTTTGACTGAAAACCTTTACGGGGTAAATTTTGCCTTCGTTCCTGAGGATTATTCAAAGAATAGTTTTGGCTTGTGGATCAATGATATACCCACATGAAGGATATATTTTCTGCTGTCAGAGGGGATAATATGCCATTATAACGTATGTAGCTGTCTGATACTGAATCTTTTCTGCATAGAGAATCTTGTTTTCTTAGTTTTACTTGTATGATACCTATCTTGATTCAAGTGTACATAATTTATTCTTAAAAAATTATATCTGAAATACAATGGAAACAAGGAGAGAGCATTCACATTTGGTTCAGCTTTTACACTCGACCTTATATACCTTACCGCGTTTCAGCGGGATGCAATGGATAAGATTCAATCGAGAAAATGACTTGTTAGAAAAGAAAAGGAGTAAACTTGTCAAAGAAAGGGCATGCATGTGTTCTGGATTAGATTCGTTAATTCATCCAATCATAACCTTTTTTTACATGATCAAGCTAGCTAGCTAGCTAGAGAGGTTGACATGGGAATTCATGCCTCCACAATCCACCAGCCAAGATGCGCACGATCAAGATATATTGTCCCGGCCAGTGGGGGAGGGCTGGGGAGGAATTCGTGCTTAACACATAGGCTTATTGATGGCAACATAGTCCATATATTCTTAGGCTTCTAATTTTCATGAAACAAAAACATGCAGAAACGAAACAACAAACCCTCTAAATTGTGACATAAAAACATATATGTAAGCTAGCGCAGATATTGGCCTGCGAAACTTTCAAAAATTATCCCCCCATGAACTGTCACAAAGGTCCTGACGCTATATATTGATGGTTCTAGTACCCTTCATCGGCCTCTTCCACAGCCGGGGCAGTTATAGCTGCCTCCGCCTTGTGGGCCGCCTGGTGAAAGATGAACAGGAGCAGGTATCTTATTTCCTTTGAATTCTCCGCCGCTGTGCCTTCCCCACACGCCTGCAGTTATTAAGAAAGTATACCGTAGATCTAATAAGGGAAAAAAAACTTTGAAGTAAGAAGATTCTAACTATAAAATTACTAATTCTATGGAAACTAAAAGTAATGGCACTTAACTGGCTGGGATATTGTTTGTTTTGGCTTCCAATATTGGAGCCAGTTCAACCGAAATTAAGAGAGCGATGAAAAGGATGAGAGATAAGGCCTTGTACGTGTGAACCATCTTGCTGCTACTCACACTCATCTCTTGAAAAAACACAATAGAGGTGGAGATATATATAGTCTCATGTTTTTAATGTACCAATATTTCTATAAATAGCAGACTGGCGATATTATTCAAAGGACTTTTTAGGTCAAGAAAAGTTAGTACTACACTTCCAACATTTGTATATATGAACTTATAGAGCAAGATCAATTTCATGTTAATTATTTCTGCTTGGAAAAGTCTTTATATATGTTATTTTCTTTTCCAAGCGCGTTAGGTTAAGTACTAATTAATTCCACAGAATTGACTACACTATTGGAATCTTTCTTACGTCAATGCCTTCATACATGACTTTATAACATGATATATATATATATATATATATATACACGATGAATCGAAGAAAAAAATAACGTTGGAAAAACTAATGAGAAAAGCGTTGAATTGACTACGTACACTTGTTAAAAAATTCCATGGCAGAGGAACAATGACTAAAAGTATTAGACTGGAGAATCCAATTCCACTCAACTTAAAAGTAACTGTACATAGAAGTTTTATTAATTATATGATCTCTTCAATCGTTAACACCATCTGAAAACAAAAAATATATTTATGTCTTATAATTTGTTACATACCTAATACATTGTTGAACTAGATATGCAAAAAAATTATTGGTATTTTAGTTTTTTAAAATGTCAATAGGTTCCATTATATAAGTAATGTGTTAACACGCCAGTTTATAGATAGCAAAACTCATATGAAAATAACACGTTGACACAGTTTGGAAATTGATTATAAGTTGGGGAAATCAAAGTACTAATGCATACTCATTCCATAACATAATCATAAATTAAGGTATGGGGGTTGTAAATTAATCTTGCAATGTAATATATGGTAAAAGTAGATGTGGTCAAGGCGTAGGATGACTTCATTTAGTCCTTCGATCTAGTTATATTTTATTAAATGTCTTAAAGCCTTTCGGGTTTGATGAACAATATTAATATTGGTGGAAGTTTATTACCAACTACATTTCATTATTTTTTTTTTCTCAGTAATGATAAATGGTACTTCTAATTAAGGTCTTCTTTGGATGTTTCAGCAAGGAGATCCACCGTCTTCATGTCATGACGTTACTACAAGAAAACAGACCTTTTTGATTTCATATTCGTTGTAATAGAAATCACTGCTAATACTGCTTTATTGCGGAGCAAGAAAAACGGCCGTAGCAAATTTGGCTTTTATTTCGATGTTAATAGTTCTGAATTTATTGCGTCAATGTTTGGAGCTCTTACGACAATTTTATCGCCACAATTAAGCTTTCGGTTTCTCGACACCCAAAATCACTGGTAATAGGCCTATTAACGCGACGATCTTTCAAACCACTGCAACTACGTCTTCCACCTTTTATTAAACTCGGCTGAAAAATCCCCTATCTTCCTTCTGAAACCGAACCCCAATTTGCCATATCCAACCCTACCTCTTGAAAACTTATACCTGTATGCGGTAGTGAACACTCTCTTTCAACCCAAGAAGGATGTCCCAGGTAGAAACTCTTTACACATTTGGATTTCTTAATAGAATCTCCTTCATTGATCCATGTTTGTTCTCTATGCTTGTAGATTTCCATTGCTACGAGGGACGCAGATGGGTAAATGGTCATAGATCATTTCATGGAAGTAAATATAGTGAAGTTTCTCAACAACCTGTCTACCTGCTACTGGTATGTGACAATTATAAACAACCCAGACATTGTATTTGAAGAAAAATGTTAGGTGCGCTGTGAAGAGAGGAGAGGTGTTTGAAGAATCTGAAGTGAATTAGGGTTTGTTAGATAATATATGTATGTTGGTCATTTATTTGTTTGTTAAGCTCATTTGGGTCTTTTATGTTATTTGAGTGGGTCGGTTATTGTTGAAGATGTGGGTTGGGCTATGTTAAGTGGAATGGGTCCAAGTCTCACTATTTCCATTATGGGCCACGATTAAGCATGTTTTTTTTTTTTTTTTGATATTGGGGGATTTAGAGAGGGGGATCGAACCCAGGACCTCTCTTATGGAGGCTGGGTCTCATGCCATCTGAGCCACATGCTCTTGGCCACGATTAAGCATGTTAGACGTGCACTAGCAGTTAGTTTATAGTTATTTGTATTTCCTATTTATGCTTGCATTATTTCTTGAATGAAGTTATCTAAGTATTTTCATCAAGATTATTGTGGAGGGTTTGTCTCCTCAAAAGGCCAAGTTACTTTTTGCATTTACATATTATCAATATTGCTATAGTCCTAACAGTGGTATCAGAGCCAGGTTCTGGCACCATGACTGAGGGAACACGCCACACTTAACTGGCTGAAGCTGTTGCTACTTTGAAGGGTGACTCTGTCCGTGTGAAGGAGGAGCAGGAAAGGCAAAAACAGTTGTTGGAGGCCATTTTGCAGCAGCTCAACAGTATGGCATCCAGCTATGATTAATTGATGGTCAACGTTGCAAATCATAATTCTGGAGAAGGCTCATCAGGTAACCATTTGAAAATTAATGGTAATCCTTTATTTGAAGGGGGTGGGGGAATCCAAGCAAGAACCCTTAGGTTGGACTGTGATAATCCGCCCATTCTTCCTTCTTTAAGTATAAGTCTTGTTTTACGCGCTGAGCCTCATTCTACATGCCGAACCTCGATGGCGTGTTCTAAAAGATATTCAGTGGATTTCAAAGCAAGATAGATATTTTAAAGTTTATGGATATTTTAAATATTCTGAAAATATTTATATGAGATATTTCTAGTATTATTAGATAAACTTGTTTTTAAAGTAATGCAATTATAATATTTTAATGAGCTCTAAAAATATTATAATTGTGGATAATTATTTAAATTAAATGCTTTAAGTCATTTTAAAATATTAAGAGATTTAACTTTACGTTAAAAACTCTAAATTAATTTTATTCTCTTTGAGTAATTAACGATACTTCATCATTTTAAATAATGATGAGGAAATATTATTTTATAAACTTTAGTTTATAAAATAATATTCTATCTTAATTCTTCTCAGTGTTTTATTTTAAAAAGCGTTTTCAAATCAGTGTTTAAACTCATCATTAGATCGTTTTGAGGATCTCGAAATGAATGACTTTGATTAAATACCCAAACCCCTTTCTTTTCCTTCTCACTTTTCTCTTCTCTCTCTGTCTGTCTGTCTGTCTGTCTATCTGTCTGCCTGTCTCTCTCTCTCTCTCTCTCTCTCTCTCTCTCTCTCTCTCTCTCATGCTCGACGTGCACAGCTTCCTCTCCACTGTGCGTTACTTCATCTCCACAGCCTAACCACCGCTGACCGCCATTGGCTTCACTGCTGGTCGCCGATCACTCCCTTCATGCCAGCCAACACTCCCTCCTGTCAGCAAGCTCCCACGCACTCCCTCTCTCCTCCAACGGCCTCTTTAATCAAAATGGGTAAAAACCCATCCTCCTCGTCCACGCCACTGTACACGGCAGTTATGGCCTCACCACCAGTCACCAACTGACCCTCACCCTTCGGCCAACATCCCCTCCCACTGGCGAGCTCCCACGTGCTCTCTCTCTCCTCCTAGAGCAACTTGGCCAAAATGGGTTTCACATCCATTTCCTCCTCCTAGCGCTGCCATACATGGCCAAAATGGCCACCGAGCACCACCAATGGTTTCACAACATCATGGGCTTCCTCTCCATGTTCTCTTTTTCCCTTACCTCTCTATCTTTCTCCGATGGGTTTCTACAACCCCACGTTCGGTTGCACCATCGTGCACCGCTACCCACGATGTCTCACCACCACCATCTTGTTTCTCTCATCACCATGACCTTCGCCAACAATTTTCATGTCCAACTGAGCTATACACGGTCCTCACTCTCCCTCACTCTCCAAGGCATGGGTTGCACCATTATTGGCCGATCCGCCGTTGTGAGTCACTGCCTAGCCACCACTTGCCACCACAGCTCCACCACACCCCCCTCTACCTCTCCCTAGCTTCTCACGAAGTTCCATAACCTTCCTCCACCTCAAGCACTCTCCCTCCTTTTCTGATGTATTGTTCACGGCGTGATGCCACCGTGCTCCGTCACTTCAGACCACCACGAGGCCACCTTGAACCTTTCCAAGACCATGCCTAGCTATTCTCAAGCCCAAACTGCCACTTTATTTGGTGGGCAGCCGTCGTTCGAGGTGTTAACCACCACGTACGATTCGTCCAACACCTTGATCGTGACGGGCAGCGAGCAACGCACTGGTTATCCCGTCGATGGTATAACCCTCTACCTCTAGTTATTTATGTTTATATTAGTTGGTTGGTTGGACTATGCTGTTAGTATTGTAGAGTTCACTGCGTAGTTGTGTGGTGGAATGTAGTTGTGAAGTGTTGGGCTTGACTGTGTAGTGTTGTGGACTGTGCTATGCATATGGGCGTGAGATGGATGCCTTAGTTGTGATGTGGCATGAAGTGTGAAGGGAGTACATGTGGAGCGTATTCCATGTAGTGCAGCGATGCACCGTGTGACGTGCACTGTAGTGATGTGTGGTGTAGAATGAAGGGAGTATACGTGGAGTGTACTCTGCGTTATGTAGTGATGCACTGTGAGGTGTGCATCGTAGTGATGTGTGTCGTAGTGTGGATGGAAGAGAGTTCACGTGAGTGTACTCTGTGCTATGTCATGATACACCGGATGACGTGTCACGAAGGGTTGGATGGCATAGCTGAGAAGCGTGGAGTGTTTGGTGTAGTGTTGGGAACTGTGTAACAGTGTCCTGAAGCAGTGGTGATGTGGCCTGTAGTCCAATGTAACAAGTGTCACCTTGTGGTTGACTTATGGCTAAGAGTATATAGAAGTGGTGAAAAAGTATCAGAGAGTGCAGCAGAAGCATGATGGGCGTCGTGCCGTAAATCGAGATTTGGTCTCGAGTTATGTGAAGTGACAAAGGTGCATTTTGGATGCAGTCCTCTTGTTAAATGTCGGGATGAACTTGTGCAGGGCTGAGAAGTAGGAAGAGTCTTATCAAACGGGTCTGAGCAAGTTGGTATTGGAGTATGAAACTTGTTTATACAAGTGGGCGTCCATTGGAATTATAAGTTGCTCTTAGGTAATAAAAGGGATAAGGTACATGTGCCTCTGGCGAGACGTGTGTGCTGGACAGGTTTACCATATGTAATGAGTAATCTGTCCTGCGCATGGTTACATGTTGTTTTAGCCCCAGAGTTGGCTTGAATTCATGTAGCCTGTCTGGATGGGAACGAGGATTTAGTATGGGTTAGGATACGTGACGGTAGTAATGGATAAGTTGTTTAAGGTTGGAATGCATGACTTTGTAGGTCGAAATCATGAGTAGAAATGTGGAAATAGAAGAATGATACAGAGGTCTTAAAGTAGGTGTGAATAGTAATAAAAAGTAGGTGAAAAGTAATAATAAAGTAATGAATAGTAATAAAAAGTAGGTAAAAAGTAATGAATAGTAAAAAAAGTAGGTAAAAAGTAATAATAAAGTAATGAATAGTAGTGAGAAGTGTTGAGAAGTGTTGAAGATACTTCAACACCCAAACACAGTGTCTTAACCCTAACGTGAATCACAGAGGTTCACTTTAAGAAATAAGACTCCGATGTTTTTGACATAGTAAATGGCACGTAAGAGCCCAGGGATGGATGGAGAGTGTTCCAAGTGATGCATAGTTCTATTTTTAGTATAGTTGCTTATGCATTAGATAGATGATCACGTAACCATTTGACAGGCACATGAATGGACTGCATGGAATGAGTATGGCATGAAATCCTATCAAGTATTGCGTTCATACTTTTCTAGAGTTTTTCTTAAATAAACGAAGATGAAAATGAAAGCTTTTTCTCAAAAATACTTTACGAACTGACGCTTTTATCGACAAGACACGATTTACAAAAAAGAAAATGAAGCGTAAGTTTTAAAGTATAAGTATGTAACGGCCCTCCTTGATAGCCCATTTTCACGCACTCAAAGTACGTACGTGTATGCATGTGAATGGATGCAATAAGTGGTACGTATTGTATATATGTTCATGAAAAAAAATGAAAGGAAGCTTTAAAAGATGCAAGAATAGAAATTTTTTAAAATGAAAAGAAAGAAAACTGCTTTTTCTAAAATGACCTTTACGAAAAGAGAAACTTCTTTTAAAACAACTTTTATGAAAAGAAAGAAAGAAAACTATTTCTTTTAAAATGACTTTATGAACTGAAGAACTGTAAGAAAGGATTTTAAGAACAGTAAAGGACTGAAGGACTGTAAAGGAATGAAAGGACTGAATGGATGATGTATAAAGATACGTAACGGCCACATGAACTGAAATGGAAAAGGTACCAAATGAATGGACTGGGCAGATTGTAATATTGGGTAAGTAGTATTGGTAGTGCACCTAGTGCTACACCCTGATAGAATAAATTCCCAACCCGTGGCCACGGGGCGGAATCAGGTCCAAAAGACCGCTAACCCTAGCACACGGGGAGTAACAGTGTACTACAACGGCCAATGAAAGTAATAAGAAAGAAAGAATGCATGCATGTATGTATGTATGTATGTATGCATGCATGAATGTATGTAAGAAAAGATGAATGCATGAATGTACGTATGCATAAATGTATGTATGAAAAGATGTATGCATGAAAAGACTCTTTAAGAAATGAAGGCAGCGAGGTGTGGGGAAGTGTTTTAAGAAAAGAAAGCAAGTTTTTAAAGAAAAACCCCACCTCGCAACGTTTTTTAAAACGAACTGCATGTCCACGCATGATAAGTACGATATGTATGTATGGAGTGATGAATTCATGACTGAAAACCTATATTATTTTATTTTAAATGTATGAAGTAATGCTTAAGAGTCATTGACTCATTTTAGTTTTTATGTATGCCCTCCTAGGGACAAGATGAGCATGATAAGTCAGGACTGACATAGCCCAAGGGGAAGAGCATGAACGCCTAGGCAAGATATTTTGTACAAGAGACTTTAATTATGAAATTTAATATTTTTCGCTGTGATCTTTCAATTAAGAAAATGAATTTTATTATAACATGGAGTTTTTTGTATCCTGGCATGAAAGGAAAAGAAATTTTAAAAGGAACCGTAATTCTTGTTGATTTTTATTAAAATTATTTTGAAAAGGACCCACCACAAGGACGGGCGTTACATGGACTTCCCTAAATTTGATGGTTCCGAGCTTGTTGAATGGATCCTTAAAGCCCATAAGTTTTTCTCTTACTGCAATACTCTAGATGATCAAAAGCTTCAAATTGCTTTTTTCATATGGAAGGTAAGGCTTTAACTTGGTATTGCTGGCTTATGGAGTCTAGTCCAGTGAGTACATGGGAAGAATTTGTGGGGGCAATTAAGATTTTATTTGGACCTTCGGCATATAAGGATCCAGTAGGAGTTTTTACAAAACTCCAACAAACCAATTCAGTTGAGGAATACCAAAGCCAGATTGAAATTCTGTCTAACAGAATTAATGGTCTTACAGAGGAGTTTAGAGTAAGCACCTTTATAAGTGGTCTAAGAGCACTCTCAATGGCTTCTCTATCCTATCCTTCAAAATACATCACTAAAATCTATTTTATCTATTTTACATACTGACTTTTACAATACATCATACATCAACTTATCTATTTTTTCTTTATATCATTTAAATATTATATTTTTTTATTCATTTGAAATATTTTTAAAAATGTTTACACATGAAGAGGAAATGGGAAACTACATGAGGAGGAAATATAAAGTAATTAAAAATGTTTACATTTGATGAATAGGATCTTCTAAATGTAGAGGGATCACTGTAGCAAAATGTATAATGTTTTTAAAATACAAAATCCAACGGAGTAGCATTTTAAGAACATTTTTTATATTTTGAAGAAAAATGTATTTTACAAGAGCCATTGAGAGTGCTCTAAGAGAGGATTTAAATATTCCAGTTGCAATGTTTAAACCTTCTACATTGTCCGTAGCCTTTGGGTTAGCAAGGTTGCAAGAGGAGGAAGTGGTGAGGAGAAGTCAGACTTACCACCCCAAATACCAAAACCCACAACCCGTGAACCAATACTAGAACCCCAAACTACCTATATCCAACCTAGTCCTTCAACTCCCTACTCCCCCATCCAAACCAGAACTCAAAAACCATAACCCAAACTTTAGACCACCCTTTAGTCCCACCAGAAAACCATCCATCCCTATAAAAAGAATTTCCCATGCCCAAATGCAAGAAATGAGAGAAAATGGGTTATGTTATTTCTGTGATAATAAGTACCACCTTGGTCACAAGTGCAGTCGACCTAGAATATTTTTATTAGAAGGAATGGGAGAAGAAGAAGAGGAAGAAGAGTTGACAGGGAGTAGTTTGGCTATTATAAAAAACCTGAGGAAGAGGAGGTTGCTGAACTGCTAAACATATCCTTGCATGCTGTAGCAAATTCTATAGCTCCTTAGATGATGAGAGTGATGGGAAGGATGGGAGGTCAAAAGGTGTTGGTGTTGATAGACACGGGTAGTACACAATTTTGTTGACCCAAATGTAGCAAGGAAGGTGAGACTGCCAGAAGAAAAAAGTGTTTTGTTAGTACAGGTAGCCAATGGGGCTAGTCTCCCTTGCCAAGCTTTATGTAGGGTTGTACCACTCCAGTTACAGAACCTATTTACTAAACCAAATTTGTATTTGTTAACTTTTGGAGGCTGTGATGTAGTGTTAGGGATGGATTGGCTAAGACTTTTAGGTTCTATGGAATTTCACAGATCTAATTTTGAGATTCAACTTTGAGAGGACTGACATTACCTTGTGTGGTATTCAAAGGCCTCAAAGGGAGATAGAAGAAGCAGAACACATAAAAGGGATGGTTAAAGGGATTGTAAAAGGGATCTGGTTGTAGCTCATAGAGGGGTCTGTGAGGAAAATAAGGTAGAAATTTCACATGAAGTGCAAGATGTACTAGTTGAATTGAGCCTAGTGGACTCCCCCCCCCCCCTTCCCAAAAAAAGAAGAAGAAGGAGCCTTAACCATAAGATACAATTATTGGAAGGAGCACAACTCACTTGTTTTAGACCTTACAGGTACCTGTATTATCAGAAAGATGAGATAGAGAAATTGGTGGCAAATATGCTCAAAAGTGGTATCATCTGCAGTAGCCAAAATCCATATTCTTCTCCAGTATTATTGGTAAGGAAGGCCGGTGGTGGGTGGCTTATGTGTGTGGATTACCAAGCTCTTAATAAGAATACAGTTAAAGGCAAGTATCCTATCTCTAACATTGATGAATTATTAGATGAACTCCATGGAGCTCTTGTGTTTTCTAAGTTGGATCTGCGTTCCAGGTACCATCAAATCAGGATGAATCTTGATAATGTTCCTAAAACTACTTTCAAGGCCCATGAGGGTCACTATGAATTTTTGGTCATGCCATTTGGCTTGACCAATGCCCCTTCTACGTTCCAGGGCTTGATGAATGAGGTGTTCAGGCCTTACCTAAGGAGGTTGGTGTTGGTTTTCTTTGATGACATTCTAATCTATAACAAGTCTATGTAGGAACAACATTTGAGGCTGGTTTTGCAGGTCTTGCAGTCACATCAATTGTAATGGCCCAGATTTATTTCAAGTGAGTGGTTAGTGGGCTCTTGTGTTATTGATGTGGGTCATTTAATCTTGGTGCTAGTAGTAGTAATTCGAGCCCAGCCTTTGTGTTTTGGGAGCCCATAGTCGGTGAAGCCCAGCCTCTCCCTTCATTACAATGACCCCATTTAGGAGCCTAAGGGGGATGAAAACCCTAGGTCATCATCTTTTTCCCTCTCCCTTCATGTTGCTCAGCATAGCTCCCTTCTCCCCTCAAAAATTCATTTTTTTCCCTTCTTTAGTTTCTCCCCTACAGACCAGCCCGTGAAGCCACCACCTCCTCCAAACCATCACCTTGCGTGCACTGGCCAGAGCCCCTTCTCCTCCGCCTGCCATCGCCGTCTCTCTCAACCAACTCGTGCCCAGATGCATTGTGACCTCGTGAAGCCCTAGGCATGGTAACTACATTGCCGCCGTCCTCCACCCTTGGATCACCTCCATGTGTTGTCGTGGTCTCCTCCTCCAGCCATCATCTGCCACCACCTCCATTTCTCCCCTATCCGAGCCTCTATTGTGCCTCCCCCGTGAGTCTCGGTTCCCTTCTCTATTTTATTTTCTTCTTCTCGCCGCCGCCATAGGCCAGTTGGTACTGACCACATGTGCTCGGCTTGGTCCCCCTTCCACCCCCTAAGTTCCCCAATTGCAGCTGTGGCTGCTTCTCCCGAACTCCACCCCGTGGCCTATAAATAGGCCTTGTGTCCCCTTCACTCAAATTATCGTTGAAATCACTCACCCTCCTCTCAGACACCACTCCTTCAAGTTCCCCTCCCTCAAAGCTCCCTTCCCGTAGCTTTAGAATTTTTTTCACCCATCGCCGTCGTGCGCCGCAACGGACCACCACTCTCAGCTACATCTCAGTGGTCATGCAACCACTCCCTGGCCATCCCTTCCTCATTCCCAACACCCCATTCCCTCGAATCAGCTCAACCCAAGAACTAGTACCCTTTGTAGCCACTGCCCCGCTACTGTCTTTGTTGCACCATCGTATCACCGCCACCGTTTGACGCTCACACACATGACTCTGGCAGGATTCCTTTGTCGGTGCGCTCTCGTTCATCTAGAAGGGCTCCTTTCACGTGGTAACTAACTCTCCAACGTAACCCTTGAGATTATGAATTGATTTATTCACTAACGCTCTTTGCAGTTTGGTTGTGTTGAAAAGGGTCTTGGACCCTGTGAAGTGTTGGGAATAATCACTGTAGTTGTTGTTGGAAATTGGGCCATGGGTCGAATGGAGGATGGGATTATGCGTGCAGTTGGGTTTATTGAATTGTGGACTTTGAGGCTGTTGTGATGATGTATATTGTCTGATATGTGTTATGCTATGTCATCCAATAACTGTTTGTCATACATATGCATATTTACCGTTATTATTATTTGCCTTGATTATTTTATTGTGCTGTGTTATTCAATGTGTGAATTGAAAAATGGGTTTTCATGTATTGGTGATAACATGTAGGTGTGTGCATATCATGCCCCTAAGCCGTGATGGGGTATTATCTTAGTGAAGCTCATCTGGTCACTTGGGAGCCTATAAAACTGAGTGACGTCTCCTGGGTTGTTGCTGGGTGACAACGGGATTGGACGGTAACACTCTTGTGCTGATTCCGTGGCCCTTCTGTTGTGGGGGCTAGAAGATGGGTCACGTATGCGCCTAGCGCAGAGCTGGGCATTGCTCGTTACGAAGTCACATGCAAGCTAGTTACCCGTGGTGTGATAAATGGAGCCAGGATGTGCGGATGGTCCCTAGAGGAGACCATGGTGCATGCATAATTAAATGATTGTATGGACTTTATGTGGATCACGACTCCATGCCGAGATGGAGTATTATCTTGGTGGAGCTCCTCTGGTCACTTGAGAGCGTATAAATCTGAGTGACGTCCCCTCAATTGTCACCTGGCGATAACGGGATTGGACGAGATGGTAATGCTCTCATGCCAACTCTGTGGCCCCTCTGCTGGTGGGGCTAGAGGACACCTGGTCACATACGCATCGGGGGTGGAGGTAGGCATCGCTCGTTATAAAGTCACATGCACGATCGTTACTCATGGTGTGACGAAGGGAGCCAAGTTGTGCGGATGGTCCCAAAGGGAGACCATGGTGTACATGAAATAAATGGTTATGTTTGGGCCAATGGGGTTTTTGGGGCGTGTGGTTCTGGTTAAATGTGCTATTTTTGGGAAAGGGTGGAAAAAATGGATATTGTGGTCTTATGCTTGCATGGTTGTCATACTATGTTGGTTGTATAGATGCATGACTTAATCTCTTGGTTGTTTCATGTTGATTACTTACTGAGATTGTGAAATCTCACTGTGGTATTCCTACCTATGGAAATGTAGACTTTGATGTAGAGAATGGGTATTAGCAGAGGGATCAACCGCCCCTGAGGAGTGAAGGCTTGGGACTTTACTTGTATTTGTTGTTGGAGCTTGTTTCAATTCCTTTATTTAAGTTGGATGATTGTATAACCCCATTGGTAGTTTTTATTTTGGGTTGTAAGGTTTAAATTTATCTGGTACTTAGCTTTGACTACCTTTTATTTTTCGTTGCGATAATTTGTATTGCACACATATTGCATGCTTGCACACACTAGCACATGACGTTGGGGTGTGTGATCCGTGTGGTCATCATCCCGGTGTCATGACTTCCACCAAATCACACGTGGGGGTTGAGGGTGCCACATCAGTTTTTTGGAAAGGCCTCTAAATGTGTGTTTGGCAGCAGAGAGGTAGAATATTTGGGGCATTTGATATCTCAAGAGGGGGTTAGGGCAGATCCATAGAAGATTATTGCTATCTAGAAGTGCCCCACTCCAAAGAATCCCAAGGCATTGAGAGGGTTTCTTTGACTGATAGACTCCTAAAGGAGGTTTGTGGATGGATATGGGGCCATTGCAGCAACCCTTATCTCATTATTAAAGAAAAATTCTTTTGCATAGACAAAAGAGGCAAAAAGGGCTTTTGAGAGGCTTAAGGAGGCTATGGTACAACTCCCAGTTCTTAGACTACCACATTTCACCAAAAGCTTCATAATAGAGTGTGATGCATTTGGGTATCGATTGGGAGCAGTATTGATGCAAGAAGGCAGGCCAATTGCTTATTTAAGTCAAGCACTCAAAGGTAAAATTTTAAATTTATCTACCTATGAGAAAGAACTACTTGCTTTAGTGATGGCAGTGAGGAAGTGGAGACATTATGTTTTGGGGCAAACCTTCAAAGTTCGTATTGATCAGCAGGCATTAAAACACTTGTTGGAACAGAGAGTTAGCACTCCTGCCTAATAGAAGTGGGTTTCAAAGTTGATGGGGTTTGAGTTTGTAGTAGAATATAAAAGTGGCAGGACTAATCTTGGTTGTAGATGCACTATCCCGAATTCCAAACCCAGAAAACCCAAGCAAAACTCTAGAAATTCACAATCCACCTTTTCCCAACAACAACCTAACCACAAACCCTACCAACTCCAACCATAACCAGCAAACAAATACCACAACTAGTATAGTGCATGCAATCAGTATAATACAAAGCAAATGGATTGATTTATCAATACCATCTTCAAAATTAACTACTATTCTACAAGGGTAGACTTCATCTCGGATCACTAGTGCCATTTTAATAGCAAGTCCTGCAACAATTCCATAGCAGTCCATTAGGTGGGTTCAAAAAATAAATGCAAAAATCAAAAGAGAGTTTTACCAGTCTAGTATGTGTAGTGATAAAAGGATCTTCATCAGGGAATGTGATATATGCCAATGGAATAAAGTTGAAACCATCCACCCATCTGGGTTACTTTAACCTCTTCCAATACCAGAGCACAATTGGGTTGATATAAGCATGGATTTCATAGAGGGGTTACCATCCTCAGGGGGAAGAACTGTAGTAATGGTAGTGGTTGAGAAGTTTAGCAAGTATGCACACTTCATATCTCTCACTCACCCTTACACAGCCCTAACAGTAGCATGGGTCTTTATGGAGAATATCTTCAAACTACATAGGATGCCCCAAATTATAGTGAGTGACAGAGATCCTATCTTCACTAGTTAGTTTTGGAAGAAACTATTTCACATTTGTGGGATAGAGCTCTTAATGAGCTCAGCATACCATCCACAAACGGATGGACAAACAAAAGTTACCAACAAAAGCTTTGAGTGTTATCTAAGGTGTTTTTCCAGTGACAGGCCTAAAGATTGGATCAAGTGGCTAGCCCTAGCAGAGTATGTGTACAACACATCAAAGCATAGTTCCACATATATTACCCCTTTTGAAACTGTTTACAGACAGCCCCCCCCCCCCCCCCCCCCCCCCAAAAAAAAAAAAAGACTGTTACCATATGAAACATGGTCTACTTGTGTGCAGGCCATGGACAATGAGGTGAAAAATTGAGATTTTATAGCCACACTAGTTCAGCCAGAAATTGTATGAAGCACTACGCAGATTTGAATAGAACAGAGAAAGAGTTCCAGATTGGAGATTGGGTGTATTTAAGGTTAAGGCCATACTGGCAAATGTTAGTGGTAGCTCGACGCAACCTCAAGCTCTCGCTAAGGTACTATGGGCCATTTCAGATGCTTCACAGGATAGGAAAAGTGGCGTATCATTTGGATCTCCCAAATGAAGCTCAGATCTACCCCACTTTCCATGTGTCGTGCCTCAAGAAAAAGCTAGGAGCCAAGAACCAACAATGCCTAACCTTCCTTAGATGTATCCTGAAGGAACCCTAGATCTTGAACCAAATCGAGTTCTTCAAAGAAGATTGTTGAAAAAGGGGTGATACGCAGGCGTTGAGGTACTGGTGCAGTGGAAAGGAATGATGGAAGAAGAAGCTACGTGGGAGGATCTAGTTGTGATGTGGTGGAGATACCCGGATCTTGTGGGCAGGATCTTCTGAAGAATGGGGGTGTGTTAGGTGCACTGTAAAGAGAGGAGAGGTGTCTGAAGAATATTAAGTGAATTAGGGTTTGTTAGATAATATATGTATGTTGGTCATTTATTTGTTTGTTAAGGTCATTTGGGTCTTTTTTGTTATTTGAGTGGGTCGATTATTGTTGAAGACGTGGGTTGGGCTATGTTGAGTGGAATGGGTCCAAGTCTCACTATTTCCATTATGGGCCACGATTAAGCATGTTAGATGTGCACTAGTAGTTAGTTTACAGTTATTTGTATTTCCTATTTATGCTTGCAATATTTCCTGAATGAAGTTATTGAAGTATTTTCATTAAGATTATTGTGGAGGGTTTGGCTCCTCGAAAGGCCAAGTTACCTTTCGCATTTACATATATATTTTTTAATTTTAATTTTAATTTATTTATTTATATTTTTAATTTATTTATTTATTTTTTTCACATTTACATATTATCAATATTGCTACAGCCATAACAAAAAAGTCACATTTTGTGAGTTGTTTGGTATTTTATCTTTCGGCATTTAAACAATTATGCTCCAGGGTACAGTTGAAAATTTTTATTCAACTTTTGATAGTACATGATACACGTCTCCTCTTTAATTTCCCCATCTAAACACACCCTATAGACAGATGAATTTCATGATGCCCTCTTTAACGCCCTGGTCTCGCATGGATTGGAGAGTTACTCCCTGTAACTTAAAATTCACATTTCATCAAGATATTTACAGAATCCAAAATATAAATTCATCAGAATACTACAAAATCTCTTAATAAAATCCACCAATCCTCATAAATCTTCTATGAGTAATCCACTATGCTTAAATAATCATCTGACCCATGTTTCATAATCCTAATCCTTAGCTGAACTATTCAAAATCATCTAAAAAATATTGTGGAGATAAAGAGTGATTTATCAACAACTTCGTAAGCAAAGAACATAAACTAGTGTGCAAACATGATCATTTATAGAGTTCAAAATGTAGAACAAAATATTTTTACTTTCCGAATACAGAATCAGAACATGTTATAAAAAATATCATAGCTAAAGTTTCAAAAAATATTCTTATTCAAAGTTCCTTTGGCATAGCATAATTGAACATCTTCATCTTATCTTATCATATCAGAACAGAAACCATGTTTAACCCCTGGTAGGGCTGTGCAAACCCTAGTAGCTAATTGAGCAAAAATAGAATATGAATCTTCCTCTCATTTATTCTCAGAACCCCAAGTTTGCACATAGGAAAGACCATACAGAATACCACTTTACTTGCAAATTAGTGGGTGCACCAAAAACAGAAAAGTTGGTACCAACCTGAACATAGGCCACAGTTTTACACCCATGGTAAGGTCAGAATGAAATAGAAACATAAATAGAATGTTATGCCAGAGATTTTCAGAAATCACATCATATCATATCAGATTACAAAACATCTTCATAACATAATAGAATTAGATCACGAAAATATAATTTATGTTTGCACAGTTCAAAAGCAAAATCCCAAAATAGCTTATGTCTACATAAGTCATGCCAGAAAATATTTTATTCTCATACAGAATTTCATTAGTAATGCACAACAAATAACTAAGGTTGTTTCACATTTCTTTTCATAATAAAACATGCATATTTTTCAAAATTGACCTCAGTCTATTTTACCTTTTATGCAAAGTCTAGCGTAGGAATCCCGCTTACTTGAACTTCTTAGCTTCTTTGAATCTCCTCAAAACAGTGTCAAATGAATATCAATCATCACCTATAAAAATTAATATAACTTGAATAAATATCCAATTGCATATGTAACTTGTAATTGTACCTGAAATAGTTAATTTAATTCCTCAAAACCTACAATTCTCTTAACTCTAAAATACCATAATTTTTTAAATTCATCAATACCTACTTAATAAATATTCCGTCTCAAAACTCAACTTCAATTAAAGACTAAGTCCAACCCAACGACAAAAGCTCTTGAAAAACACAAGCTAAACTTGGAACCAAGCCCAACCTAAAAAACAAGGCCCATTCAAAACCCATTTGAAATATACATTCAAATGTTACTTGGTTTAAGGGCAAAATAGTAATCTCATAAATCTATAATCTCCCCTACCCTCTAACTTTTTGTAACTGCATAAGCACCCAACTATTTGAAGGGAAAGCTGAAACTCACAAGAGAGGGAAGACGTGCGATGAAATGTTAAGGACTTCGGTCTAGTTCTTACATATTAGGGTCCACGAGCTTGCCTTGTAGTGGTGGTGACCGAATATTTGAACTTGAGTGGCAATGGAGGGTTCCTAGGTTATGAAGGTATAGTGTTTTGAGTTATGGAAGTGAATACGGTGATGATGAAGTGAGTGAGCTAAGTGTTTGATGCATGCAATGCGTGGGAACTCAAGGGGCACGGTTTGTGCTTTTTCTTGGTGGTGTAGTCGAAATGATGAAGGCTATTGTGGTGGATGGAAGAGAGGATAGCTGGGAGCTATGGCAACATGTGAGAGAGAGGAGTCTAGGGTTTCCCGAATTGGTAAGGGACCACTTGGCTAGTGGAAAGGCAAGATGCCTAGTTACCACTTTTAGGTGGCGGCTAGGGTTTAGTGGACTAGGGTTTCCGTTGGTGAGAGGGGGGTTATTTGAAAGGGGGTTCAACTTAGCTAGAGTAAAAGGAGGGTGTCTAGGGTGCTCTTTTAGTGGACGGCTAGGGTTTCTTGAAATGGTTGAGACAACTTTGCCTAAGGGAAAGTGAGGTTGTCTAGTGGCCATTTTAGGAAAGTGGACTAGGGTTTATGGAAATGGGAGTTAGGCTGGACAGCAAGTGGGGGCTAGGTTTTGGAGGGTTGGTGGCTACAATGAGTGGGCAATGGATGAGTGAAAGTTGGGTAAGCAAGGCGTGGGAGGGTTGGTTAGTCCGTGTATGAGTGTTGGGTGTGTTTGGAAGGTGAGAAAACTCAAGAAAAGTTATGAACAATGCAAGAACATGAAGAACAATGAACATACAAAGAAGATGATAATGGAGGATAAAGAAGGATAACAATGGAAGATAACAATGGAATAACACAAATGAAAGGATAATTAGAAACACCTCTACTCACGAATTGCAAGAGGTAATTCTCTCAAAGAATTTGATAACTTGAACCACTTCAATTCACGAATTGCATGAAGTGATTCTCTCTTTGGGATTCACAGATTATACCCAAAAGAGCCCAAGTGCTAGGCACCAAAATAGTTCCTCAAGAACCAAACCAATGTTCAAAAGCCAAAATGTCCAAAAAGTCCCTCTTATAATGGCTAAGTACCATATTTATAGTCAAAGCATAAATGAAAGATAATAAGGAAATAAGGTCTTGGATGGGCCCCATGTGGCCTTTGGCATAGCTGGGTTCGTGGTGGCCTAGGTTGACTTGGTGATGATGTTAAGGCCCTGGTGCTGTGTGGCATGGCCTGGTTGGCCTAGTTGGAGTGGTGCTGGTGGCATGGCCTGGCTTGGGGCTGTGTGTGCGTGCATTGGGTGTGAGCACTTGGCGTGTGTGCACATGGGCTGGACTGGGGTTGGGCATGCACATGGGCGCATTGTGAATGCTTACTAGGCATGCATGCTGGGCTTGATGGCCATGCCATGGTAGGGCCTTGACATGCTTAGGGGCAGGTTGCACGGCATGTTGGTGACATAGCTAGCACATGTGTAGCTTGGCCATGGACTACATTTCTCGAGGTTTTGACACGAAGGCCTTGCTCACCAGAGGGATCTTGAGACAACGGATCGGGGCGGTATTGGGTGGTCTAGGATGTGGAATAACATTGAGAGAGAGAGAGAGATGAGAAGTGATGAGAGAGGGGGTTAACGTAGAAAGAGATAGAGAAACCGAGAAAGAGTGAATGGAAGGGTTGCCGGTGGCTTACTGTGTGAACGATGGACCAGGGATGGAAACTGTTAGCTGTTTTTGTGGCTGCCTGGGTGGTTTCCAGCATGGTTGGCCCACGGTTGAGGTGGTTGGTAGAAGGAGGGGTGGGTGCTCTATTTTTGAGTGCTAAAACAGAGGTGCTTGGTGCATGGCAGTAATGAGGAGGAGATGCATAGTCGGCTTTGGGGGTGGGGGCACAATGATTCGAGGGAGGAGCTACGATGACGTGGCTTAGGTTTTTACATGGAAGCTCAGCTTTGTCGAGGCTGAGATGTAGTGGGTTTAAGATGCAATGCCTGGAGTTTGCATGGTGCACGATGGTGGTTCTCGGTGAGTGGGGGGTGACTTGGGTCGATGGCTTTGATTGAGAAGAATTGAGGCCAGGGAGACCACACGGTCTGATGTTAAAGGGTTGGGAGCCATGGTGGTGAGCGGCACTATGTGAAGGAGATTTTTATGGCAACTCAAGGCTGCAGCAACTTCTACATGCAAGCGAGAATACGTGCATGTATTTATAGAGGCGATTGTGAAGAAACTCTAGAGGAAAAAGAGAGGGAGAAAAATTGCATAACTTGAATGTATATCTCCTAAGCAAGCTGTAGCTGTGAATGTCATGGGAATAGGAATGTGCATACCGTGAATAAAACGGACGTGAAGCATGATCAACACCGTGTGTGAAGGGAAGCCTAGCATTGTTCTTATGGCTTGGGCTTTCTCTCTAAAATTCTTGGGTAGGTTTCTTTTGTGTGTAATGAGTCTTCTATATATAGACCAATGAAAAACTCTAGTGATGAAGAAAGAGAGACGTACGTGCAATGGAGTGAAACTAGATTCGTGTGTGGTTGAAATTTATAGAAGGCAATCGGTAGCTAGGAGTTTTACTATGAAAAGGAAGGTAGAATGGTAATTATTGCATTCTAACACTCATGGGCTTGGAGTTTTGGGGTGATCAGGTACAAGCCATTTTAAATATTTGGGCCCACAGTTTGGATAGTGTAGGAAATTTACAAAAGGATTTTTTCCTGAGTTTTGGGCCTCAACTCGACCTCTAAAAAATAAACCAACTTGTTTAAAAATTATCTCAGTGCATAAAATGATTTTTAACCTAAATATCAAATCCACAGAAAATCATAATCCACAAATACAGAGATTTTAGGCCCGTAGTCTATTTAAAAAAATATTTGACAACTCAAATGGGTTTTTCACACATATAAATCCAATTTTTTTTTTTTAAAAAAACAGCTTGGCGCTGGACTCGAGTGCTACACCCTCATTTTTGAACAATTGATTGATTTGTTGTGCTTAATAATTACTCAGACCAAAGCATGAAAAAGAAATTGATCCTACGCATGGGCTCTTTGTGTTTATTTTGTCACTTTTGAGAATGGGCTACATCATGATCCAATTTAATTCGATCATGAACTGTAATGTACTACTGTCCGAGAGCTTTTATCATTCATATGCATGTGTGGCTATACATGCTGCCCTGTGTAAGCTAGAACTTGGCTGCAAATGTTGGCTTAACATTTTCATTATTTAAGGATGTGGGTTAATTAATTACAGTGACTCCTTGTTTGTGACAATATGCTTAAATGCATGCATCGGCTGGAATTTTTTTTAACTTTCACACCCCTAATTGAGTAATATGAGGTGACTTTCACTACGT
Organism: Carya illinoinensis; assembly: GCF_018687715.1. Classification (NCBI taxonomy): domain Eukaryota; kingdom Viridiplantae; phylum Streptophyta; class Magnoliopsida; order Fagales; family Juglandaceae; genus Carya; species Carya illinoinensis. The sequence goes on along the minus strand of NC_056752.1, from coordinate 32,461,778 downwards.
ACATACCTTTGAGTTTAACTTTTTGTACATGGCCAGGCACATTGATCACACTAGATTCATGCATGGCCTGTATTGTTTTTTACGAGCTAGTGTTACATGACACTTACAGGCTTGCTTTTATTGGCCGGATGCAATATCAAATAATAGAATCATTATCTTACAGTGGTACTACTCTAGCAGCAAATTGCTTAAGATGAGAAGATTCTAACGAAGTTTGAGGTTGTACAGATCAAGTGTTAGCTACCTATATATGCCAGATCAAAAGCTTCTCACGTTTGAGGTTTTGTAGTACTGTTAGAAATAGTTAATAATTTTGAGTCAATACCTCCAAATCATCCTCCTAATTATCATCACCAACTAGCCAATCATAGTCATGACATCTCCAATGTTTTTGTTGCTAGGAATATATTTAGCAACAAAGCTTAGTTCTTTCATCGAAGATAAGGCATGCATTTTATATAAATTTTGATGTTCCTATAACTTATGGCCAACTACAAGGAAAAAGGCCTATTACGGCGATCTACTTTTTACCGCAATTAAAATCACCGCAAAAGAGTCCCAGTCGCAGCAATTTCATAATCGCCGTGCTCATTCCGTCATGAGCAAGAGAAAAGTAATTTAGACACGACATTGTATCTTTATATGGCGATTATATGATTTTTTTTTTTTTTGTGACATTTAGTTTACGAACACGCTATGTGTGGTTTAATTAGACTGTAACTGAGTCCACTTTCAATATCGAATGTGTGGTTTTTTCACCGCAAATCACCACTAATTTTTCTTGGGTGCCCGTTTTCCTGCAGATTAAATTAGTTTGTAGCCACTTCCTGAGGTCCGTTTATAACAAACCCGGCCAACAACTTCGACTGGAAATCATTGAATCAGAAGGTAATTTGATCCCTTTCATTGCTAGTTAATCTAATTATAAATTTATGTCTGATTTCTATGACTTCCAAATTCTTTATGGTAATCATACGCAAAAACCAATCGAGAGTGCATGGGCTCTCAACAGATTGAATTTGTGAGTTTATCATACTTCGTGGCTAGTTCAAAAGGTGTGGTTTATTGATTGGAGATTATATTCACCATGAATTTAAGTTGAATGTCGTAACCCCATAAGATCTTCAATTGTATTTTGATGGGAAACAATGAAACATTGTGACTCCAGTACTCTTCTCCTCATTATCATTGTTTACTTTTCTGCTAAATTATGTCTGTTTCAGAAACCATTATGCATGATCTGCTGAATCCTCATAATGCACACCCTCTATTGTGAATAATCCACGCGCGCAATCATTGTCTTGTTGCAATTTGGGTCACTTGGTTGATAAACATGTTTTGCTTCCCTTTGCTAAACCATTTCTTCATACCTAATAGAAGGGGAACAATTTTGTTATAGTCCTGGTCCACCTCGTTATGCCTTTTCCATATATGGCACAGTGACGTTATTCTTTTACAGTCGTTTTCACCACAGTTTGTAAATTGTTTTTGGATTTCTTAGAAAGTTACTGTTCTGTCCAGAATCTGGCGATTATTCTTCTTTCATATTTAAACTAGATTGTCTAAACTTACATTCTGTCGTAGGTGGCCAGACCAAAGCTGGTTTAATACGGATTGAAAATTGATTATTCTGTTGGCTTGTAGTTAGCTATATTTTAGTGAATCCTTCTCATTTTAATTTGTATTTTCTATATGATCTATTCTGCTTATGTTATACAAACTTGTTCCTCTGCCACATATAACTAGATATGTTGTTATAGCCTGTAATGTGTATGTAGTAGCTTTTACTACTTTTCAATCCATAATGTTTGTGACGTACTATTTTGTATTTTAGGCAAAAGCTACTTATGATTTCACATGTTTTGATATTGTTCATAAGGAAGACCATATTTTTGCTGGTTTTGTGTTTCATGCTTTGCTTGCATGAAAATAGGTGATATTATTTATTAACACTTTTTTCCCAAAAAATTTCTATAACTTAGGTTTCTATTAATGTCAGTTCATGTTAATCACGCGTAGAAATCTTTCACCATAAGGAAATAATACATCTTGCCCAACCCAAGTCACATTTTTTATTTTTATTTTTATAAATAAGAAACTTTCTTGATAAAATGAAATCAGGCAAAGCCCACTTATACATAAAGTATACAAAAGAGATGCATCCACTGCATTCTAGAAAGCTGAAACAAAAACAAAAACTCATAACATTCCCTCCCTTGAGTACAATAGTAGAAAACCACTGAACCATAGATGACACAAAAATTCAAGATTTCCTCCACAGCTCGCTCCTTGTTGTTGAAGCAACTCTCATTTCTTTCCATCCATAAACACCACATTAAGCACAAATGAATCATCCTCCACACTGCTACCAGTTGAGAACTATTAAGATGCCTATTCCAACACGCTAGAAGCTCCACCATTCACTCTTTGGCAATCAGATAACTCAACCTAGCTCTACGAAAAATGCCAAAACGCTCTAGCCACCAATCATAGTGTAGAAGTAAATGATCAATCAATTCTCCATTTTTCTTGCATATAAAGCACCACTCTAATACAATCATCACACATTTCCTTAAATTATCAATTGTCAAAATCTTCACTAGAGCAGTAGTCCAAATAAAAAAGCAATTTTATGGCAACACAAAAACCCTCCAAATACTCTTCCATGGAAACGAGATATGTTGATAGTCTATCAACACCTCATAAAATGATTTAATAGAGAATTGCCTGCTCCCCTTATGTTTCCACAGCATTCGATCTCTCCCATTTGCTCCTATTTTCAGGGAATACAACTAATTAAGTGTTTGCTACTTAAGCTCTGTCAACACCTTATAACCCAAATCACATTGCAACTAATTAACTATTTGCTACTTTTTAAATGGACAAAAGTTGGATGAATTTGAACGATAGAATTTTGTCAATTGAATATGCTAAAGGGATTAGACAATTCCTTGCACTGGCATGGAACCACGCATTTAGAAGTGAACCCATTCTGTGTCCATGCCGTGTATGCTCTAATAATATCTTCCTATCTATATTTGATGTGGAAAACCACTTATTCATTTAAGGGATGAATAGAAACCATAAAGATTGGATATTTCATGGGAGGAGGAAACATTGGATGTTAGTGATGACGATGAGGATGATGAGGATGATATCGACAAACGCTAATACATTGATGACATGGATGAGATATTACATGACATCAGATTTGGGACGTCCATTGATGTTGCCTTAGACGGTGCACATTTAGTTCAGAAACACCTCCTAGTTTCGATGCTTCAACGAACCCATCTAATGACAATCTTTTACATGATGCTAGATGTCCACTCGTTGCTGGCTGCACCAATTTTTCAAAATTGTCATTCATCCTGAAGCTGCTACACATTAAAACCATAAGGGGTTGGTTAATAAAGTCATTTGACATGCTGCTTATGCTATTGAGGGCTGCCTTTCCTGATGCCGTATTGCCTAACTCATACGAGGAGTCACGATCATTGCAGCGAGGCTTGGGCTTCAATTACACTAAAATTCATGCTTGCCCAAATGACTACATTTTATACTGGAAGGAAAATTTCGACAAAAATGAGTGTCCTAAATGTAAGACTTCTAGGTGGATGTCATCGAGACCCAAGAACCGACCAATCTCTCAGAAGGTGCTGCGTCATTTCCCATTGCATGATACCTTATTGTGGACAATCAATAACTTTCTTGCATGCGGTAACCTTTCCGACTGGTCAACTAAAAGGAAATTGGCTTGTCCGTCATTCAATGCAGGTATGGACTCGATGTGGTTGAACTATGGCCGAAAGCATTATTATATGAGGCATCATCTGTTCTTACTAGAAAACCACATTTGGAAATTAAAAAAAAAAAGTGTTTTCAACGACAAACAAGATTACCACATGCCGCCTAAATTGCTATTAGAATTGGAGATAAAAAATCAACTAAATATTATTGGGGATGTTCAATTTGGTAAGTGTTCAAAGAAGTGAAAGCATACTCTTGAAGAGTTGAATTGGACAAAAATGACCATTTTCTTCAATTTGCTATATTGGTCAACACTTTGACTTCAAAATAATCTAGATGTTATGCATATTGAGAAGAACATTTGTGATAACTTCTTAGGCACGTTGATGAACATTCTTGGAAAAACTAAAGATAACATCAATGCACAAAGGACCTGTCCAACTTGGGTATAAGAAAGGAACTGAATTAAATCCAGAATGGTGAACGATGTACAATGCCACATGCGTGTTTCACATTATATGGAGATGAGAGGAAACAGTTTTGTGAGTGGCTATCTGAAGTTAAATTTTTAGATGGGTTTGCTGCCAATATTTCTTGATGTGTTTTTGTACGTAATTGCAAAATCTCAGGGTTTAAAAGTCATGATTGTCATGTTTTCTTGCAAAGATTACGTCTCATTGCAGTTGGTGGGTATTTAAGAAACGATATTAGGTTGGTGTTAATGGAACTCAGTAAGTTTTTCAAAGAATTGTCCTCATGAATGCTTGATGTCAAGCTGTTGGCGCAGCTTGAAACTAATATCGTCATAATTCTTTGCAAGTTGGAGTTGATATTCCCTCCCTCTTTCTTTGATGTTATGGTCTACCTAGCGGTCCATTTATCCCATGAGGCCTTCCTTGTAAGCCCAGTTCAATATAGGTGGATGTACCATTTTGAAAGGTATCTCGGCAAATTTAAGTGGAATGTTAAGAACAAGGCAAGACCAGAACGATCAATAGTGGATGCCTACATTCACGTGGATTGCTTGGCATTTTATTCAATGTATCTCCATGATGTTGAAATGACGTTCATTCGACAAGACCACAACATTGATGCAGAGGAAGAGGACCCAAACATAGGCTTCTTAGTTTTCAACTAGAAAGTTTGTCCCATTGGTATGTCATCTCGTGTTCACATAGATGATAATCTCTTCAAGGTAGCTTGATGTATGTATTGAACAATTGCACAGAGATTGGACCCTACCTAGAGTATGCATTCTCTAAAAATTTCTCATTCTGAAATTTGTGTCCCCCATTTGACTTTTGGATCCAAACAACTATTTTCATTGCTCATAGTTGCTTATTACAATGTCGTTGTCACAAAATTTGTTTGTGTTCAGAGTGCACTACCTCTTATGTAAGGAAAACTACCCAAATTCTTTTGCTCTTATTCATGAAAAAGAGTTTCCATCATGGTTCAAGAAAAGGGGACGTTATCGTCTGAATTGCTTATACATACTGGAAGGTCTAACCATATAAGCTCCTCGTATTTAAAACACTTAAAAGTAATCACTTTTTATTTGAATGTATGGTAGGTTCAAGAGCAGCGTACAGTGAACCTGGTTGGAGTTTCAGCTGATCTATATGCCATAGCAAGCGGCCCTGACCCTTAGGTTGCATTGTATGCTACTTGCATTGTGAATGGAAAGAGGTTCCACACAAAGCTTGTTGAACAACGTTGACACACTCAAAATTCTGGTATGTTTGTAACTAGTGAACATCAATCCAATAATGTAGATTTCTACAGCATTCTAGAAGATGTTATTAAGTTACATTATATGGGATGACGTTTTGTATAACTGAAGAGACTACATAAATAACTCCAATTTCTTTGTTGGATTACAATTCTTGCACATCAAAGTACTTCATTTTCTTTTTTAATAAAACAGATAAGCCTACTTGTTCACAAGTCATGCTCACTTCTATATAGGGCCAAAACCTTATGAGTTATATGGAAAACATACATGGAAGATAGTGCATTTTTCAAAGCAGAAGGTCAACATTCTCATCTGTTTTTGGGTAATTTTTATTGAACTTTGTTGAGCTACAGCAAGCCTACTTGTTTCAATAGGCTCCCATTTGTTTGACTTAGTGAGTTTCTTGCTTGGTTGCTTATTTTGCCTTTCTAGTTATTTATCAAACTTCTATGTTCTTTATACTTTAGACCAACTATGGATATTTCTTGTTTATTGTGCTTTTCTCGCTTGCAATTAGAACCTATTTTTGCTGATAGATAGAGCTAGAACCTATAGGTATTACAAGGTATGCATTATTTGGATCTTCTCTTGTTTTGCTGTGTTTGGAATATTGTTTCTTGTTTTTCCTCTTGTTTGGTTTTATATGCTAATTTGTGCATGCTAATGCCTTATATAATAGTCCAACTTATTAAAGAAATTGTCTTCTAATAGAAATACAAAACGCCATCCTAGGAAAAACATGATGGTTGGTCTCAGTCCATAGTGTATGAAAATTTTGGTTTTTGGTCCAACGTGAGGTTGTGGTTTTTTTGGACTAAATCAGATTGAAATGTTTAAATATAAATTTCTTAAATATATTTATATATAATATATTATTTTATGTAGTAGTGTATAAGTTAATTATGTAATTTTCATCTAATCTAGCTATCACATTGATCATATAATAATATATGTTATTACTTAACTAATGTATCATATGATATTATATGTTATTATATGTAGATACATACTCTACTATTTACACCAAATTAAATTAATTTGATAATTTTTGTTACGATACCTAAGTTGCAAGTAAGCATTAATAATTTATGGACAATGAAATTATTTAATATTCATTAACCATATATAAAATGTTAGTATTGTAATATAGGCCATTATGAATACTAAAGTACTATGTTAGTAACTATTAACATCATAATTATATTTATAATTAATTATTTTTTAATTAGCTAGTTGCATATTCTACATTAGAGAGCTCACTTAATTTTAATTTTACTAATTTAATTAATTTTTATATTAATTTATTTGTCAAGAAAAGAAGAGAGAAGAAAATTGTTCATAAATTGAATCAGACCAATGGCTAACGATCCAGTCCGGTCTATAGGGGTAATCAGTCCAATCTTATCCAGAAAAAATGGTAGATTGAAATTTTTGGTCTGTGGCCTCTCTTGAACCAAATTGGACTGGACCGATTACACCTCTACTCTAGATGACCTTTTTACTTTGAGTCCGCATGGAACTTATTGATAGATATGGTCCCAAGTTTCCTCCTTCCAGTTTTATATGGAACAATATGCACCCCATAAAAGTAAAATATATTTGTGTATGAAAACTATGGCATGACGGAATACCACCTGATGATAGAATTCAACAGTGTGGAATTCCTTCAGCATCAAAAAGTGCATGTTGGTCTCATGGTTATACACAGTCCGAATCTCATGTTTTATGGAGCTATGCTCTAGACGTTGGTGTTGTATGGCAATACTCTTCCTTCACTTTTGATTTTTCACTTACACTTCCTAGATGATGGAGAGATAGAGCTGCCCTATGGTGGGCTTCTTTCAAGGGATCATATCAATATAATCCACTTGCACAACTTATTTCATCACTAAGCTACAGGAAAACCTAGCTTGCAAGGAACAAAGAAAAGTTTGAGGATGTAACGGTGATTCATGTTAATACCATTATTCACATAACTCTTAAATGGCTTAGGGAGTTGAGCTCTCTCCTTAAACCCAAATGATCTTTGACATTCAGAACCAATATCTCTATTTTATATGATCTTCATATAGCACAACAGATTGTTAAGGTATGAAAACCTTTTTCAGTTATGTGGAGAAAATGAAATTAAACATAGATTGTACATCCAAAGCCAACCACGGATTAGTTGGTAGTAAATGGGTTTTAAGATGCTCTTCTAGCTCTTTTATGCTTAGTCTCTCCTGTTTCTTGGGCAATGGTATAAACACTTTTGCGAATTTTCAACTTTGGAAATTGGCTTGACTTTATATTACCAAGCCTATGAATCAGACCTCATTATTGAATCAAACTCTCCCTGGCCTTATAGTAAATTGGTTAAATAATGCCACTCCATCGCCTTAAAAAATATTGTGAGATTTGAGATGACATCATACATTCTCATGCTTTCTTTCCATTCAACATAATCCATGCTTATTATAGGAAAGAAAATGCTTAGCTATGTACATATGTGCTCATGGCAATACTTTTTGCTTTCACTCTCCCTCTCAGCAACCTAAGCGCAGCTTGGGTATTTTATAATTCATACTGGATCAAGCTGGAATCTCTTAATTGCGAGGGTTGTCCTGACAAGGGGTACAAATGTCTTGACGTAACAATAGTCATCTTTATATATCAAGGGTTGTAACCTTTTGCTGAAATAAATTTCCTTACAAAAAGCCCAATCCAGTTCACTCAATATCTCAGCCCATACCACCCATGGTTCCTCTCCCTTGCTTACCTACTTCGATCCTTGGCCTAGTACCACTCTCTTCTCCTGTCACATCTAATTCTCTCCCTAGCCCAACAAATTTCCAGCAGCTCATCACTAACTCTTCTCTCCCACACTCTCTTCGATGTCTCATCCAATTTTTCCTAATTCCTTTCAACAATCATCTTCAACCTTTGACTCATCTTCTCAACCTGTACAAAATCTTCCCTTTCTTCTTCCCCCTCGTTCACCCATTATCACTCGTTCTCAGACAAATTCATCTCGACCTCTACTTCACACTGACAGAACAGTCCCTTATCCTCCTCAACGCTACCTTCTTTCCACTACTATAGTACCAAATGAGCCATCTTCCTTCACCATAGCCTTTAAATTCCCAGAATGACCAAGGAATTTGAACCTCTTATCAAAACCAAAACCTGGACTTTTGTTCCATCTTCTTTTGCTCCTAACCTTGTTGGTTGCAGGTGGGTTTTTCAGACCAAGTTACGTCCCGATGGCTCTATAAAATGGCAAAAAGTAAGGCTCGTTGCAATGGGTTTCCACCAACAACCCAAGACATTCAGCCTCGTCGTCAAACCATCCATGATCCAGTTAGCCCTGTTGATTGCAGTTGTTCAAGGATGATGTCTTTGGTAGATTGACATCCAAAACACATTCCTTCATGGAAGTCTCACTGAGACAGTTTTTATGTACAAACTCAATAAAGCCATTTACAGACTCAAGCAGGCTCCACGTGCTTGGTTCTTAGAAGTCAGTTCTTGGCTTCTCAACTATGGGTTCTCGGCTTCAAAGGGTGATCCATCCTTATTCATTCTTCATAGAGGTGACCTCTGCATGTTTATTCTAGTGTAGGTTGATGATATGGTACTCACTTTTTCTTCCCCCGCTGCAGTTGACAGTCTTCTTCTTGCTCTTGGTTTGATGTTTCCAATTACTGATTTAGGGCCCCTATCTTATTTTCTTTGGTTAGAATTGGATTATCTCCATGATGGCCTGCTCGTTTCACAACGAAAATACATTTGTGATCTCTTAAAAAAAAAAAACTAACAAGCTTGGGGCGAATTCAACTTCATCACCCATGTCTGCCTCTGCCAAACTCTCCAAATTTGATTCTCTATTATCAACCTTAGTCTTAGAAATTCATCACAACAGAAATGTAGCAGTACGTCAAATACCAACTCAGGCATCATAGCAGAGGACTCTGCCACTTAATGAATAGTCCCTCTTGTAATACGTCATAAGAGAACAACTTCTTTTTGTAACCAACTTTGATTCCTTTTTTGTAATCTTTCTATTGGACCACCTGTAGCTCATATGTCTATATAAAGGCTAGCACATCAATGAAATAGCATGAGAAAAACTTTCCAGAATCATCATGTCTAGTTTTCTTTCTCTTTTGATATGGTATTAGAGCTGCTGACTAGTAGTCTCTCGATCCACTCCTCTTGCTAACCATTGGTATAGAATCAACGAGTCTCCGCACTCCTTCTCCTTCCCTTTCCTCTTCATTTTCTCATGTTGTTACCATCAAGTTAAGCAATGATAATTACTTACTTTGGAAAGTCCAAATATCTGCGTATTTGTGAGGACAAGATCTTTTTCCTTTGTTGATGGCACTCAGACCATTCGACAGAAATATCTTTGCTTGGATTCTGGTTTTATACCAAAAAATAATCCAGCATATCTTTCTTGGAAAAAAAAAAAAATTGATCAAATGATCCTTAGTATTTTATTTTCATCCCTTACTGAATCTATTGTTGGCCATGTCATTTTGGCTGAAACCTCAAGAGAGTTGCTGCTTGCTTTTCAATCAATGTTTAGCTCACACTCTTAGACAAGGGAATTTCAGATTCATTTTCAGCTTATTAATCTATCAAAAGGAGAGCAATCCATACCAGAATATTTTAGCAAGGTCAGGATGCTTGCAGACACTCTTGCAGCAACTGGTAATCCACTCCCTGATAAGGAACTTGTGACATACCTACTAAATGGACTTGGCCCATCTCATGAAATCTTTGTTACCTCCATCACAACCAGAAGTGATCCCATCACCTTAAGTGAACTCTATCATTTGCTTCGTATTCATGAAAGTAGGATGTCGCATACCTTGCAAACAACTAGCTCTTCCACTTCCTTTGCACCATCTGTGAACTTAAGTTCGGCTACATCTCATGATCAAAGAGATAGAGGTACTTTTAGGGGTAACAGGTCCAACAGAGGTCGCACCAGACCTTTTAACAGAGGCCGTTTCTCACCCTCTCAGAATTTCTCCAATCAATCTTACAACTCAAACCAAAATCACCCTACCTGCCAAGTCTGTTCCAAACCAGGCCATATAGCCCTCCAGTGTCACTAAAGATTCGACCATGCCTATCAATATGATCCCCCACGCTCATTCTCAACCAACTACACCGCACCTTCTGCCACCATTGATCCCACCTGGTATCCTAATTCTACAGCCACTCACCACATAACACATGATCTTTCTCAACTCAATCTCTCATCTGAACCATACTTAGGCAATGAACAGATTCGAGTGGGTAATGGCAATAGCTTGCCAATCAACAACATTGGTGAATCTTCTTTTTCTTCTAATTCTTCCTCTTTTTTTTCTTCATAATTTACTTCATGTTTCTTCCATTACAAAAAATCTAGTCTCTGTCTCAAAATTTTGAATTGACAATGCTTGCTTTTTTGAATTTCATCCAAATCATTTTTTTGTTAAGGATTCATCGACCGGGAAGCTCCTCATCAGCGGCCCAATGCGTGATGGACTTTATCAATTCCCCCCTCCATAGATCCCCTCCACTCCATCAGCCTCCATTGGTGAACATACTACTATCGGTCAGTGGCACAGACAACTTGGCCATCCTTCCCTTGACTTAGTCTCCAAGATACTGCACAACAATAGCTCGCTATATTTCCCCACTGTCTCACACTTCAATTGTCTAGAGTGTCCTCTTGCAAAGGCATGACAACTGCCTTTTTCTTCCAGTTCAACAATTAGTCTCAAGCCTTTAGAATTACTTTAGGCCGATGTTTGGGGCCCAGCTCCTGTTTTGTCAAGAAATGGCTTTAAATATTGCTTGTCTATTGTTGATCATTTTACTCGCTTCTCTTGGATATTTTCTCTTAAATTGAAATTTGATGTTTTAAAAACTTTTCTTCATTTTATTCAATTTGCTGAACGTTTCTTCAACACTAAAATAATTTCTCTCCAAACTGATGCTGGAGGAGAATTCCGTCCTCTTACAACAATTTGCAAAAATCATGGAATTAGACATCGTTTCTTGTGCCTACATACCCATCAACAAAATGGACTCATTGAACAAAAATATTGTCACATTGTAGAAACTGGGCTCACTCTTTTAGCCCAAGCCTCTCTTCCACTCTCCTTTTGGGATGATGCCTTCACAACAACCACTTAATTAATTTACTTCCCACTCCAATTCTAAAAAATAAATCTCCCCATTTCATGATTCATCACAAATCCCCTGATTATTCATTTTTAAAAATTTTTGGGTGTCAATGTTGGCCTAATTTAAGGCCCTACAATCGTCACAAATTAAACTTTCGATCTAGTCCATGCCTCTTTCTTGGCTATAGTCCTTCTCACAAGGGCTATAAATGTCTTGATCTTTGTACAAACCGCTTGTACATCTCAAGGGACGTAATCTTCAATGAAGAACTTTTTCCATACAAAAAGCCCAACACCGTGCCTCTAACAAGCACACCCACTGCATCTCTCCCATTTTTCACCACTTCCATTTTAGGCCCACCACCACATTCTGAGTCCTCTCCTTCACATCTCTCAAGCCCACTCAACTCCCTCTCTTCAAATGATTCATCTCTCAATCAACCCAACACGCTTAGCCCACATCAACCCAATTCAAGTAATTCTGGCCCAACTACCTCACGTTCAACCCAAGCCCTTCCTACTTCATCTTCCCCAATTCTTCATTCTTCTCCAACGGAAGACTCTGCCTCTCCTCAGCCACTTCCCCCTCGATCCCTGATCATTACACATTCTAAAACAGATTCCTCTCGTCCTAAAGTCCTCACTGATGGGACCATTCCTTATCCCACTCGAAATTGCTTCCTCGCTCAACACTCTGTACCCGATGAACCCTCTAGCTTTGCCTTAGCCTGTAAATTCTTGGAATGGCAAGACACCATGTCCAAAGAATACAATGCTCTTGTTCAAACTCATACTTGGACTCTAGTTCCCCCTACAAATGCCTCTAATCTTGTTTGTTGCAAGTGGGTCTTTAGGACAAAGTACACTCGGATGGTTCAATCGATAGACGGAAAGCCAGGCTTGTTGCGAAAGGCTTCCATCAACAGCACGGTGTCGACTATACAAAAAATTTCAGCCCATTAGTAAAGCCTACAACAATTCGGTTAGTACTCTTCATCGCCATTGCTCAAAATTGGTCCTTAAGACAGATAGATATTCAAAATGCCTTCCTCCATGGGAGGCTTAATGAAACTGTTTTGATGCAACAGCCACCTGGTTTTGTTGACCCCAAACACCCTGATTACGTGTGTCATCTTCACTAGGCCATTTATGGCCTGAAACTAACAACTCGTGCTTGGTTTTCTCAATTAAGTACATGGCTTCTCAGTTATGGTTTCTTGGCATCACAGGGAGATCCCTCCCTATATATTTTCCAGTAATCTACTTTCAACATTCTTTTATTGGTTTACGTAGATGACATGGTTATCACATCTTCCTAATCCACGGCTATTGATAAATTCCTTAGTCATCTCAATCAAGCTTTTCCAGTTAAGGATTTGGGTCGACTCTCATACTTTCTTGGTCTGGAACTTGATTACTTGCCAGATGGTATGGTACTCTCACAGCAAAAATACATATCTGATATCCTTTGCAGAACCAATATGCTTGAGGCCAACTCTATGTCGTCTCCCATGTCTGCCTCCATTAAACTTTCAAAATTTGACTCACCATATTTTGATAATCCCACATTGTTTAGAAGTGTTGTTGGTACTTTGCAGTATTTGTCATTGACTAGACCATATATATCCTATGTTGTAAATAAAAATGTTAGTTTATACATGATCCTAAAGTCACACATTGGACTGCTGTTAAACGAATTTTGAGGTATTTAAAATTCTCTATCAATCATGGTCTGTTCTTTGCCAAGAACTCTGTCTTTGATCTTCATGCCTACTTGGATTCCGATTGGGCTAGCTGCCCCAATGACAAAAGGTCTACGGGAGGTTTCTACGTATACTTGGGGAAACATCTTATCTCCTGGAGCTCCAAGAAACAACATACACTAGCAAGATCAAGCACCGAGGCTGAGTATAAATCCTTAGCCAACACTACTGCAGAACTCATTTGGGTTCAAACCTTGATCAAAGAACTCGGCATCACTCTCTTTCATTCACCAATTTTATGGTGTGATAACTTGGGAGCTACATACCTCACCTCTAATCCATTCTATCACTCTTGCACTAAGCACATGGACATCGACTTTCACTTTGTCCATGACAGGTTAGCTGCCAAGACACTTCAAGTTTGTTTCTGCAGTAGCAGAGACCAATTGGCTGATGTTTTCATAAAACCCCTTGTTGCTGATAGATTCTCTATTCTAAGATCAAGTCTCAATGTGGTTGACACCCCATTGGACTTGATGGGGCGTATCAACCTTAGTCTAAGAAATTCACATAGAAGAAATGCAGCAGTACGTCAAATACCAACTCAGGCATCACAGCAGAGGACTCTGCCACTTCATGGATATTCCCTCTTGTAATACGTCATAATAGTACAGCTTCTTTTTGTAACCAACTTTGATTCCTTTTTTGTAATCTTTCTATTGGACCACCTGTAGCTCATATGTCTATAAAAAGGCTAGCACATCAATGAAAAGCATGAGAAAAACTTTCCAGAATCATCACGTCTAGTTTTCTTTCTCTTCTGATATCTATCCTTTGAGAACGTCACATTGTTTAGAAGTGTCATGGGTTGCTTACAATTCCTTTCTTTAACCAAACTTGATATCTCCTTTGTTGTGAACAAGGTTTGCCAATTCATGCATGAACCAAAACTCAATAATTGGATAACAGTTAAAAGAATCCATCGTTACCTCAAATCCACTATTAATCATGGATTATTTTTTACCTAGAAATTTGATTTCACATTCCATGCTTACTTAGATGAAGAATGGGCTGGCTGCCCAGATGATAATTTAGGTGTGATAATTTAGTGCAATATATTTGACTGCAAATCCTATGTATCACTCACGCACCGAACATATGGATCTTGATTTTCACTTTGTGAGGGACAGAGTTGCTGCCAAGACTCTTTAGGTTTCTTTATGTAGCAGCAAAAATCAATTAGCTGATGTCTTTACCAAACCATTAGTGACAGACAGATTTTCCACTCTTTGATCGAGTCTCACTATGTCTGAAACCCCGTTAGACTCGAGAGGGCATATTAACCTGAACCATACGGATGCACACATGAAAAAGAATGTAGCCGTAAACCACATCATCAGCAGCAACATTAGAAGCTTTAGGAATCTTTGCATTCTGTTATAACTACTTTTTATTCTTTCCTTTTTTGTCTTTTAGCCATTACGTCTTGTACAAAGTTCCCATATAAGTTGTCAAGAGATACTGTGCATTGTATTGAGATATAATGAAATGAATACAGTGAAATTTTCTTTCTGATAGAGGGTATAGTTAACAAAAGTAACTCACTTTGTGACGTGAAGAGAAAATATTCAGCAAAACAAAATATGAATGACACTAACAAAAGACAGAAAGCATGCCAAAAAAATGAGATATGGAGGAGTGTTTTATTTATTTCTTTCGAGAAATCTAGGTATACTCATAATGCATGGATATTAGCTTACAATACTCATGTATGTCATTAGAAAAAGTTTCTCTGGGAAACACTACTTCTCTGCTGAGCTCAGTTGCTGCCTAACTCTTCCAATTATAGCTTGCAAAGTTTCTAACCAAAGGGACACATTTCAGGAAGTCCTTGGCAATTGGCATACTCCTTGTAGTTAGCATGCCAACCAAGCATCGTTCTCAGCCAACCCGGAATGGTATTTGAATGTACCAAGCAGAATTTGACGCTGCCGGAAGTTAAAAATAAAAAGGACAAGTATTCCTCTTCCATTGGTTTCTGGTATGTGATTTGATCAGTATTCACATTATACTGCACTGGAGTTCCACTAAAACTGAAAGAAAGTAGCAATATATAAGAAATAATTCTTTTGAGTGGCTGATAATATAAAGTATTAGTCTTTTAAAAATTTTATGATTTAATGGACCTCCCAAAATGAGATATTTTAATAATACACCAAATTGATGTTTTTTTTTTTTTTTAAATGAAACCTTGACTATCATTCACTTAACAAGTGTTTACAAGTTCCATGTTGTCTGAATAGACAACTCTTTCCACTACATCATCTGGAATTGAAATTGCTTCTTTGGGAAGATGATGGGCATAAACATTGCCTAATCTTTTGACATGTGAGACCCTTCAACTAGGTAAGGATGAAAGCCTAGTTTTTATATCACTAATGATCATTCCCACTCTATCCCATCTATCTATTTGTTGTTCTATTCCCTTTACAATGGTTAGAGAGTCCCCCTCTATTATAACTGATTTGTATTCCATCCCATTGGCCATTTCTGCCGCATATAAACCACCTATACCTTCAGCCAGTAGGGGATCCATTAGACATGGTTTTGAGAGTTTTTTGGTAGCCAAGACTCTGCCTACATGATCTCGAGCCACTAGCCCAATTCTTGCTCTTCTCTTCCTTCATTTAGACTTGCATCCCAGTTAACTTTTGTTACCCCTACTGGTGGAGATTGCCATCTGTTGTTTATCTCTGCATTCCTTCTATTCTGTGTCATTGGTTTTTCCTGTGCAGCTTTAAAATCTTCTATGGTCTTCCTTGCTGTCTTGACTAAGGTATTAGGGTGAATAAATGCGTTTTCAAATATAAACTGATTCCTTCTATGCCATATGTTCCTTGCTACTATTGCAAAAAGTGCCATTGTATCTTGATCATATTTTGACATTAGTGCCTCAACCAATTCACTGAAATTTACATACCTGATGGAACATTTTTGTAGGCCAGATGAAGCATGACTCCACACATCCATTGCTGAAGAACAATTCCATAGAATATGTGCCACATTTTGTTCCTCATTTTTGCATATAAGGCATTTAGAAGATTCAGCAATTTTCTTTTTGGCAAGGTTCAATATTGTGGGTAATGACTCAAGACAGGCTCTCCACGTGAAGTTCTTTGCTGCATTTGGGATTTTTAATTACCAACAGTTTGTCCATTCTGCATTCTTAGTAATAGAAGTTGATGGTTGACCTTCACTCGTATTTTCCAGCTCCATTTGAAGATGATATGCACTTCTCACATTGAAGATTCCATTCTTGGTTCCTAGCCAAATTAATTTGTCTTCTGCACCAAAGGAGCTAATTGGGATTTTAAGGATGGTTTTAGCCTCATTTGCGTCAAATACTCTTCCCTTATCAATTCCTTATTCCATTTTTTTTTCCTGATTGGTTGATAAGATTTGCTACTTTAGCTTCCCTCGACAGCACCTGGCTTGTAGATTGGACCTTGTATGATGATGGAGTAGGAAGTCATCTATGTTGCCAAATGTGTGTGCTCTGTCCATTGCCAATCCTCCAAGCCGATCCCTTCTCAATTAGGTGTCTAGCTGAACAAATGCTTCTCCATATGAATGATGGTCTAGACCCTATTTTTGCTTTCAAGAAATCTATTTTTTTGAAATATTTCTCTTTAAGGACTTTTGATGCGAGTGAGAGAGGTTGTTGTATAATCCTCCATGCTTGTTTTGCTAACAATGCAGTGTTAAAACATTCAAAGCCTCTGAATCCCATTCCTCCCACAGTTTTTGCCTTTCCCATTTGGTTCCATGATACCCAGTGTGTCTTTCTTTCCATTTATTGTTGGCCCCACAAGAAGTTTCTCATAACCTTATTCAGCTCTTGAAGGAGGGTCTTAGGTAGTTTAAATACCCCCATGCAATATGTTGGTAGAGCTTGAATGATGGCCTTGAGTAATATCTCTTTTCTAGCCTGTGATAAGAGTTTATTTTTCCAGTTGCTCACTCTACTTCTTACTCTGTCCAGAATTCCTTTAAAAGCTTGATACTTTGACTTGCCTATAAAGGTAGGTAAGCCAAGGTATTTTTCATGACTTTGAGTAGCTTTAAGGCCTGCCATATCAAGTATGTGATCTTTAGTCCTCTTCTTTGTATTTGCACTGAAGAATATTGAAGTTTTGTCCTTGTTAAGTTTCTGTCCAGATCCTCTTTCATATAGGTCTAACAAATCAAGCATCCTTGCCCATTCAAATGCATTGGCACGGCAGAATAATAAGCTGTCATCTGCAAAAATCAAGTGGTTAATGCATAATCTGCTCCTTCCAAATTGGAAATCATGAATTTGCTTTGAAGCTTCAGCTTGGTTCAGTAGTGAGCTCAGAGCTTCTGCTACCAGGATAAATAGATAGGGAGATAAAGGGTCTCCCTGTCTTATTCCCCTAGTATTTTGAAACCAAGATTGTGGAGCTACATTGATGAGTAGAGAGTAGGACACATTTGAGATACACTTCATTACCAAGCCAATCCATCTTGGCTTAAAACCCATCTTTTTTCATTGCAGCTTCCAAGAATTTCCACTCCACCCTATCATATGCTTTGCTCATGTCAAGCTTCAAGGACATGTATCCCTGCTGCCCTTTTCCTTCAGTTCTCATAGCATGCATGGCCTCAAAAGCCACAATTACATTATCCATTATTAACCTGCCTGGTACAAATGTAGTTTGAGTGGGAGATATAATTTGAGGCAATATGGTTTTCAATCTATTGGCTAGGACTTTTGAGACTATTTTGTATATGACATTGCGTAAAGATATTGGCCTGAATTCAGTGACAGATAGGGGGTTTTTGACATTAGGAATCAGAACTATGTAAGTCTCATTGATATAGTTCAGGTCTCCTTCATGGTTTAGGATATCTAAGATAACACGAGTTATGTCTTCTCCCACTATATCCCAATGGTTTTGATACACACAGCTGAAAATCCATCAGGTCCCAGAGAACCTGATGGATTCATTTGAAATAATGTTGTCCTTACCTTAGTTCCACTGAAATCTTTAGTTAAATGCCTATTCATTTGGTCATCAACTTTCTTCTCTACAAACTCCAAGCATTCATGGATCTTGTCAGGTTGGGAAGTTGAAAAAAGCTTCTTGTAGTAATTCTCAAAATTTTCTGCAATATCCTCTCTGGTGCAAGCTTCAGTTTCATCCTCTCTCATAATTTTCTAAATTTCATTGGTTTTTCTTCTTTGGTTTGCAATTCCGTGGAAGAATTTTGTATTTTTGTCTCCATCTTTGAGCCATGCTTGTTTTGCTCTTTGTTTCCATCTAGCATTTTCTGCTTCCAATAGGGCTTATATTTCCTTTTGCTCTTGTTTGACTGCTGCTGTCAGATTTCCCATGTTAGAATTCTACATCTTATTAAGTTTGTCCATCTTCTCCTGAGTCTGTCTCCACTGCTTGTCAATAGAGTGTTGCTTCCAATTCATTAGGGAATCCTTACATTTTTTAAGTTTATTATGTATACCCCTTACATAAGATCCCTGCCATGGAGTGTTCTGGTTCCAACTCGATTTTATAATTTCCTTGCATTGTTCCCTTAGTTCCCAACTGGACTCATATATGAATATCTTGGTTCTGCCTCCTCTTTCATTTCTTCTTCTTTGCATTCCATTTCCCATGTTGAATACAATAGGACAGTGGTCAGAAGCTTGGGTTGCCAGGACATTAATCCAATTTTCAGAAAATTGGTTGATCCAAACTGAGTTAGCTAGTACTCGGTCCAGTCTTTCCTTGATAAATTGAGCTCCCTCCCTTCCATTATTCCATGTGAATTTTGTCCGTTCATATCCTAGATCACTTAGATCACAGAATTTCATTGTTTTCCTAAAGTTTTCCATTTGCTGATAAGGCCTTGGAGCTGCTCCTTGTTTTTCATGTTGGTGAAGTACCTCATTAAAATCCCTAAAGCAAATCCAAGCTTTGTCATTGTTGGGTTTGAGCACTCTCAGTAGCTACCATGTATTGTTCCTTTGTGAGGTTGAGGGGTGTCCATAGAACCCAGTTAACTGTAGGCATTCTTGAAATTCATCCATTTTATAAGATAAGGAGATGTGATTTTGGGAATAATTTTCTAAGTAGATCTCATTTGTGCTATTCCATATAAATGCAAGTCCTCCACTTAAACCTCTACTCTCAACTACAAAGCTACTGTCATAACCCAGTGAGTTTCTAACTTCTTCTACTTTCCTTCTTCCACACTTAGTTTCTATTAGAAATATTATCTTTGGCCTCTTAGTCTTCACCCAAAAGTGAAGTTCTTGAACTATATGTGGGTTGCCAAGTCCTCTACAATTCTAGCTAAAGCTCATCATTGTTGTTGGTGGAGCTGCATAGCAGCCTCCACCAACCTAGTGTCATCCTTGCCTTGTTCCCTTTCATTTTCTGTCTTCTGTTTCTTACCACTTTGATCCTTCTCTCCTCTTGTATTATCCCCTCTCTTTTTATGACTAAGGTTCTCATTTTCAGAATTTTTTTGAGCTTTTCGGTTTGCTTCTCTTGTTCTTCTTTTCCATGTGTTTCCTTTAGGTTTGGTCCCTTTCATTTCCAGTTTTGCTATCTTTAATGCCACTGACTCCTCCTTATGGCTATTTAAGGAATTTTGGGTCAATCCTTCAGTTGTTGAGTTGTGTTCCATTTCTGTCATGTGGTCTTCCATTTCCATCCTTCCCTTTCTTTGTTTTTTTCCTTCTGTCTCTACTTTTATTTTTGACTTCCCTTTCTCTTCTGTAGTCTTATTAATGCCAACAGACACCTGATTTTTTCCTTCTATGTCTATACTGTCCCAATACTCAGTATGCAGTTGTTTTCTATTTTTTTCTTGGTTTTCATTTGTAACTTTCTGTTCTTGAGGTATGTTCCTCTCTTCTGCCTTAAATTCCTTATGACTAGAATTCTTTTCTTTGTTACCTGCTTCTCTTGGTTTTGGTCCTGTTCAGTTTCACCCCATACTTCCTGCAGTCAAATATGTTTGTATTCATTGGTTGAGTTCGAAGCCAAGGTCCAAACTGTTGGATTTTCTCTCTTTCTCCCCTCTGATCAGTTCTCTGTCTGTTACATCCTTTCCCTTGGTGGAAAAGAATTCCGCAATGATAACAAAATGATTGTAGTCTTTCATATTTGAAATACATCCAGTATCTTTTTCCTTCAAAGTTCAGCCATCTCCCTCTCAGTAGAGGTTTATGAATGTTTATAGCAACTCTTACTCTTAGACATCTACCCCAAGCTGATCCATCTGAATCTGCATCGACCCTGATAACATGTCCAAGACCTGCTCCAAATTGATTTCCCATCTCTTCAGTCATAACTGCTAAAGGCATATTATGGAATTGTACCCAAAAAGGTTCATATCTAAACTGAACTGTGTTAAGAGCATCCGATTCATCCACTTCTTGAAGGGTTAAGAGATTTCTATAAAAAAACCAAGGTCTCCCACTAAGAACCTTCTCTTTATCAGCTATGTTTTGGAATTCAATCAATAATTTCTGATCCCCCAGTTCCTTAAATCTCACCCATCCTTTCAGCTTCCATATTAAGGCCATGGTTTTCCTAAAAGCTTCTTTAATGAGACCTTTTTCAGAGAGGATTTTACCTATTATGCAGTGTTGAACTCCATGTTTCTTTGTTTGAGCAGCATAGTATGTTGAGTTTTCTTCATTTGTCAGATTCAATTTTTCCTAGTGTTTTGACAGTTCTTCCTCTACCAACGCCATTGATTTATGAAAACTTACACTCTCATCACAAGAGACTCAATCCTTGGTTTGAATCAAAAGATATTTTGGCTCAAAACAAGGATACACCGCCTTACTGTTTCTCTAGAGAAAAGAAGGACTCTAGCGTTTTCTTTAATTAATACCATTTCATTCTCCCAAATTGATGTTTAAACATGAGCAACATGTGTATTCTATATATTAGATTCAAAACAATTAACAAAGCAAGAAAATTGCATATAACAAAGCAAAGTCACATATGTTCCGTTTTTTCTTTCATCGTGAAAAAAACAAAGGACTCCAAGAACCAGATTGTAGTGGCACTGCATGCATTAGTTATTTAATTTTCTACCATCTAAGTGTTAGATCATCAATTAGTAAGGAAACGGTACACAATCAACAGGTAGCATGGCACAACTGGTTTTGTACAAACAAAAACCGAATAAGGTCTGATCTATATTTGGGTGGAGAGGTTTTAATCAGGTATTGGGTTTAGATCTGAGGATACAGAAATTGCATATACCCATACCCTCCAAATGTGAGTACTGTTATATGTGTCGGTCTGGATGTAGAATCATTAATATTATACCATATCCTATACACGTAACGGTGAAATAATCGCCAATTTTGTGTGCAGTTATTTTGGTGAGTTGCTTTGACAAATGTTGGATTCAATTAAGTAGGGTTGTTCTGAGGCATGCTTGATATGAACCCGCGGGAAGAGAATCTCTTGAACCCACAATCAATTTGAAAACTCACCCAAGAACGCCAAACTCAAGTCTATGGATGGAGAATTCAGACCCGTTGAGAACTCGTTTCAAGAACCTAGATTATATCAAAATCTAGACCCGTTGAAATCCCATCTCAAGAACCCAAATTACGAGGAGGAACGCCACAAAGGTTGTGATTTACCTTTGATAAGTTCAAGAGTTCAATTAAGAACAAGAGGAGAAAGCTCACTCACAATTAAAATTCGAAATAAAAATGTTTGCCTTGAAATGGCTGGTTACATCCTTTAAATACCCTCCCCAAAACATGATAAAAGCCTAGACTAAAATTTGAGACACTTTCTCTAAAAAATGCCCTTAGGGAACAATAGCTGCGGGTACTGTAGCGTGAATAGTGTCATGCTACAGTACTTCTAAACCCTAGTTCAAATAAGTAATACATATGTGGGTTAAGCATCCTCAAGCCCACTTATTCAAAACTAATAATAAAAATCCTTTAAACAAATTGAAAGTCTTAATATCTAAAGGCCATATTTCTAAGTCAAGTCTTCCACAGCTTGGATCAAGTGGATCAAAGCTGGTTCTTCTTCTTTCAAGCCCATCTTGAGTGTTGGGCTCTTGCTAGCTTCTTCCCAAGTGGTTTGTACTAATCCTTGCATTGCTTCCTTGATCTTCTTGGCTCTCGATCTTGTAATTGGCCCATCTGGAACTTGCAAAGGATCTTTAAGAGTAGGCCTGCCTTGGTTTCCATCATTCCCCCTCTCCACAAAAGGATTCGACCTCGAATCTTCACCTACATCAAAAGGAGAAAGATTAGAAACATTGAAGGTAGCAGACATATTATACTCACCTGGGAGATCCACTTTATAGGCATTGTCATTAATTTTCTCAAGGATTTGGAAAGGTCCATCTCCTCGAGGATGCAACTTAGTCCTCCGATGAGTTGGGAATCTTTCTTTGCGCATGTGAATATGATGACCCGCTTTTGAGTGTATTTTCGCTGAAATAATTGTTTTTATTTTAATTAATATATTAGTTTAATTATTTTAATTTAATTGCATTTTAAAATTGGTTTTTAATTTATTTGACGTTGTGTTTTATTTCTTTTAGATGTTTTGTGGTTTTTAATCCCTTTTCGGCGGTTTGTTTTGTTTTCCCGGAGTGAGGTTTGGACCTCATTTCTCTTTTCATCTTTTCCTTTTTTCTCTTTTTCTTTTTTTTCTTTTTCCCTTCTTTTCTTTTTCCTTTCTTTTTCTTTTTTCTTCTTTTCTTTTTTTTTTCTCCTCTCCCCTGCGTCGACCCCCCCGAGCTCTCTCTCTCTCTTCTCTCTCCTCACCCACGGCCGGACTCCTCTCACCGTCGACCCAGCGCCGTCCGGCCACCGTGGGCGACACCACCCCCACCATCCTCTTCGTCTCCCTCCGGCGCACTACCCCTCCGAACCTCAGCCCCATCCGGCCGGCCGTTTGGCCAGAAAACGCCCAACAAAGCCGCATGGTTTTGGCCTCGATCCGCCGCCGTCGCTCCACCTCCGGCCACCATTTCTTCACCACTTCATCACCGGTCCCTTGCCGTCCTAACCCACCCATTTCCGGCCTCCAACGACCACCGGAACAGCTCCTACGAGCTAGCTTTCCTTTTTGGGAAATCCGGCCTATTTCCGGCGATTCCGCCGCCACCCACGGCCAACCGCCACTTCCAATAGCTTCACAACCATCCCTAGACCATTCCCTATCAATTTTGTGTCCTAGTTTCTCCCCGTTCAAAAGTGGGTTTTTCACAACCCACGGCCACAGTGAATTTTCACTGTGACGTTGCTTTTCCGGCGCCGTTTGCAACGCCGCGTGTTTTCTAAAATTGCCATATAGCGCTGTAAGTATTTTCTAAACCCTATTTTCAGATTTAAATATATATTGCTCATTCAATTATTTATTGCTGCTGGTTGGTTGATTCCGGACTGAGTCCGAGGAGTTCGGGGGTCGGATGGATGGAGGGCGGAGTTGCTTGATTTATTGTTTTATGATTGGTTGTTTGTTTTGTGCGTTGATAATTGCATTTTCATGGGGCATGCACGGCTATTTTATTTATTTTAGAAACCCTGTTTTGCTGGCGTGATTGGATTTTCGGGTGCGTGTGTCTCACGAGCCCAAGCCGGGATGGGTTATTATCTCGGTGAAGCTCCTCTGGTCACTCGGGAGTGGATAATACTGAGTGACGTCCCCTGAGTTGTCGCTGGGCGACGACGGGAGAGGGGCTAGAGGATGGCCCGGCCAGGGACGCGCGGGGCGCGAGTCTGGGCATCGCTCTACTCACCGACTCCGTGGCCCTTCGCTGGCGAGGGCTAGAGGATGGCCTGGCCAGGTACGCGCAGGGCGTGAGTCTGGGCATCGCTTGTTTAGGTGTCACATGCGTAGTCGTTACCTGCGGTGTGGCACCGAGCCAGGGTGTGCGGATGATCCCTAGGGGAGATCATGGTGCAATGCATAACCGGTTGTTTTTATGGTTTTCGGATGCGGGCCATTTTCTGGGAAAATGGCGAGTTTTGGTTTAAGGCTTTTGATCCATTTTCTGGGAAAATGGTGGTTTAGGCCATTATCTGGGATAATGGCGAGGCGTGGTTTTTAAGATTATGTTTTTATTGGCCAATGGGTTTTTGGCGTGCGTGCAAAAATGTGGTTTTTGCGGGGCATGTGCATTGGTTTTTCTTGCATCCATGTTGTTTGAGTTCTATGTATTTTTATCTGGTGGTGTTTGGGTTTTACTTACCTGCGGTACCATTTTTGGTTCCGTAGCTTTTGGTGCAGAGTTCGAGGAGGAGGAGGAGGAGGCTGAGCCTGAGGATGCGGCTCCGCCGGGTTGCTAATGCTATGTTTTATATTTGTTCAAAACTGTATTTGTGTTTTTGTAATAATTTATCTATGTACGTTTTAAACAGCTTGTATTACGTTAAGGAAAATTCTAGTACTTAGTTATGACTCTCGTTATCCGCTGCGTGTTCTTCCGTGCACATTTGTTGCTTTTGCACACACTTGGCACCGTCGATGGGATGGTGACCCGGGTTGTCACCATCCGGACGTCTCGATTTCCCCGTGTTCGGGCGTGGGGATTTGGGAGCGTCACAGTGAACCCAAACCTAATCTCCAGGTTCAAAGATGACACGCCTTCGCCCTTTATTGGCTTGGGAAGCAACCCTTTCATTCTTTTGCGCAATTTGAAGCCGTACCCTCTCATGGAGTGACTTCACCAACTCCACCTTCTTTTGTCCATCCAAGCTACTCCTGTCATCAACCGGTAAAGGCATCAAATCTAAAGGGGTAAGCGGACGAATCTATAAACAATTTCAAAAGGAGAATATGAAGTAGTAGTATGTATGGTCCTATTATATGCAAACTCTATGAATGGCAAACAATCCTCCCAAGTTTTTAAATTCTTATGAACAACAGTGCGTAAAAGCTGAGTTAAGGTCCTATTAACTACTTCAGTCTGACCATCAGTTTGCGGATGACAAGTAGTGGAAAATAAGAGCTTGGTACCCAATTTCCCCCACAACACCTTCCAAAAGTAGCTAAGGAATTTAACATCCCTATCAGAAACAATACTCCTGGGAACACCATGGAGTCGCACTATCTCCCTAAAAAACAAGTCAACTATGTTTGTGGCATCATCTATTTTATGGCATGGAATGAAATGTGCCATCTTACTAAATCTATCCACAACCACAAAAATAGAATCTCTACCCCTTTTTGTCCTAGGTAGCCCCAAAACAAAGTCCATAGATATGTCGACCCATGGTTTACTAGGAACGGGTAAGGGTATATACAACCCATGTGGCAACACTTTAGATTTGGCATTCCTACATGTAATGCACCTACCACAAATGCGAGTGACATCTCTCTTCATCTTAGGCCAAAAGAAATGTTCATGCAAAATATCCAAAGTCTTATTGACACCAAAGTGTCCCATTAATCCCCCACCATGTGCCTCACGCACTAGTAATTCACGCATAGAACAACTTGGCACACAAAGTTTGTTTTATTTAAACAAGTAACCCTCATGCTTGTAAAACTTACCAAATGCCACTTTATCACATGCCATGTACACATTAGAGAAGTCAGCGTCATCGGCATATAGGTCTTTCACATATTCAAACCCAAGCATCTTAGCACTCATAGAAGTAAGAAGTACATACCTTCGAGATAAAGCATCAGCAACAATGTTCTCCTTACCTTGCTTGTAACAGATGACATATGGAAATGTCTCAATGTATTCCATCCAACGAGCATGCATTTTATTCAACTTACCTTGACCCTTGAGATGCTTCAATGATTCATGATCGGTGTGGATCACAAATTCCCTAGGCCATAGGTAGTGCTGCCAAGTCTCCAATGCACGAACAAGAGCATAAAGCTCTTTGTCATAAGTAGGGTACTTGAGTGAGGCCCCACTTAACTTTTCACTGAAGAAGGCTATGGGTAGCCTATCCTGCATCAAAACAGCTCCAATCCCTATACCTGAGGCATTACATTCAATCTCAAAATCTTTGTTAAAATCAGGTAATGCTAGCACAGGTGCAGAGCACAACCTTTCTTTAATGGTGGCAAAAGCATTCTCTTGAGTAGCCCCCCAATGAAACCTAACATTCTTTTTAATGATTTCAGTGAGTGGTGCAGCAATGGTGCTAAAGGCTTTAACAAAACGCCGATAAAAGCTAGCTAAGCCATGAAAGCTTCTTACCTCAGTGATGCTCTTTGGCGTTGGCCACTCCTTGATGGCCTTGACTTTCTCTTCATCTACCTCAATACTCTTTGTACTAACAACATATCCAAGAAAAACAACTCTTTCCATGCAAAAGGTACATTTCTTGAAATTAGCATACAACTTTTCACATCTCAACACATCAAACACATATCTCAAATGCTCAATATGCTCATTTAAGTCCTTGCTGTACACTAGGATATCATCAAAATACACAACCACAAACTTGCCAATGAATGCACGTAGGACATGGTTCATCAATCTTATGAAAGTACTAGGTGCATTTGTAAGTCCAAATGGCATAACCAACCATTCATGAAGGCCATACTTAGTTTTAAAAGCAGTTTTCCATTCATCACCCTCTTTCATTCTAATTTGATGGTACCCACTTTTAAGATCAATTTTACTAAAATACAATAGCCATGCAATTCATCAATCATATCATCTAATCTAGGAATGGGATGCTGATACTTTACCGTAATATTGTTGACCGCCCTGCAATCAACACACATTCTCCACGTCCCATCCTTCTTTGGCACTAATAGCACTGGTACTGCACATGGGCTCATGCTCTCCCTCACGTACCCCTTGCTCATCAAGTCCTCAACTTGCCTCTGAAGCTCCTTTGTCTCCTCTGGATTACTCCTATAGGCTGGTTGGTTTGGAATAGCAGCTCCAGGTACAAAATCAATCTGATGCTCAATGCCTCTAATGGGTGGCAACTCATTAGGCATCTCCTCTGGGAATACATCATTAAACTCCTGCAATAAGTAAATAACCAAACTAGGAAGAGACTAGTGAGTGTCATCAAGAGTAAGATAAGACTCTTTATAGACAAGAAAAATCATAAGGCGATCTGTGAAGAAAGCCCTCTTAACCTCACTCTCTCTGGCATAGAAACTCACTTTTGTCTTTCCTTTCCTCTCTGCAGACTCTCTTTCTTTTTTCTCTTGTGGCTCTACTCTTTTTTCTCTACTCTCAGCCACATCTCTACTTTCTTTTTCACTCTTTTTGTTGTGCTCATTTTCACTATCACTCTTTCTTTTCTGCTCAATCTCTTTTTCACTCCTTCTTTTTTGATCACTCTCATTTTCACTCTTTCTTTTTTGAGCAACCTCACTTTTCAGTTTCAGTTGGTCTTCATAGACCTGGCTTGGAGTTAAAGGAGCAAGCTTGATTGTTTTGCCCTCCTTTATAAAGCTGTACATGTTTTTGAACCCATCATGTGTCACCCTCCTATCATACTGCCACGGCCTTCCCAACAAAATATGGCCAGCATGCATAGGCACAACATCACAAACCACTTCATCCTGATACCTCCCAATTGAAAAAGGAACTAACACTTGTCTATCCACCCTAACTTCCCCACAATCATTCAACCACTGCAATTTGTATAGTTTAGAGTGTTTTAAGGTTGGTAAATTCAATTTCTCAACCAAAGTAGTGCTAGCCACATTAGTACAACTCCCTCCATCAATGATCATACTACATACTTTGTTGTTGACGTGGCATCTAGTATGGAAAATGTTCTCTCTCTGTTGCTCGGCATCATCCACCTTAATGTGTGTATTAAGAGCACGCCTAGCAACAAGAGACTCACTCACAGCGTATATCACTCCTTCATCATCACTAGCATCAACCAACTCGGGCACTCCATCACAATCATCCTCACTTTCAGTCATCACCTCCCCATTGTCACGCATAATCATCACTCGCCTATTTGGACATTGAGAAGCAATGTGCCTTGAACCCAAACACTTAAAACATTTAATATCTCTATTCCTTGAAGGTTGAGATTCTACCTTGGCTTTGCTGCTAGGTCCCTCATCTTTGCCCTTAGGTGGTTCGATCTTTCTCTTTGCTTCAATAGGATCATTCCTATCCCACTTTGATTTCCAAGTAGTGCTAGAAACCGAAGTATACCTTGCTGTCCCTTTTCTCTTTAATTGCCTCTCCACCTTCATAGCCATGTGCACCATGTCCTCTATCTCCACATAATGTTGCAATTCAACCACATTGGCTATATCTCTATTCAAACCACTCAAAAATCTAGCCATGGTGGCTTCCCGGTCCTCCTCTACATTAGCCCGAATCATAGCCACCTCCATCTCCTTATGGTAATCCTCCACACTCCTAGACTCCTGTGTAAGATTTTAGAGCTTTTGATAAAGGTCCCTATAATAGTGACTAGGTACAAATCTCCGCCTCATGAGAGCTTTCAACTCTCCCCATGTCTTTATAGCCCTCTCATGATTCCTCCTCCTAGTGGTCACTAATTGATCCCACCAAATAATAGCATAATCAGTGAATTCAATTACTGCCAACTTTACTTTCTTCTCCTCAGAGTAATTATGACAATCAAATACCAAATCTATTTTTTTCTCCCACTCTAGATAAACCTCTGGGTCAGTTCTACCTTGGAAAGATGGTATTGTCATTTTGATGCTCCCGAAGTCTCTATCGACACCATCCCGACCCCCCTAGGTTCGCCTCAAATCCTCTTTCACGCCTAACTCTTCTATGTCTACCCAACCCAATTTCAGATGTTAGGTCTTCCTCATCCTCATCATCTCCTTCATTCTCATATGCATTTTCAACCCTAGGCTCACGTCGCCTCCGATTTCTCCCACCTTGCAAATTTCTAATCTCTGCTTGTTGTTGATTCATCCTATCCTCCATTTGCCCCAATAGCATGTTCATCAGCTCAAACTGTTGTTGCATGGCTTGCAACACAAATGAGTTATCTGCTATCCCCTTGGGTGATGAGCCACTGCGGTGAGACATTGTAATGTGCAGCAAAAAGAAAATGTTAGTAGAAAAAGAAAGGACCTAACACGCTCCCTTACGTGTTTACACTCAAATGATGGCACTCCACTCGTGTTTCACTCTGAATTGGCTTTTTTTTTCGATAATAATCTCACACTCTCTTGCCTTTACCTCAAGTTTTCCCACTCAAGTTCTTTCAGAACTAATTGAACTCAATCAAGACAAAGCAACCTTGTTTAATCCCAACTAGTAATTAGATCCAAGAAACAAGAACAAGAGAAACACGGAAGGAAAGAAACGACACGAGAATCACAGAAATTATACGAATGGAAGAGTGACTGTAACACAAGATACCAACTATAATGAAGGATGCACAACCCCTATGATGAAAGGCTCAAGAAATTTTTTTTTTGGATTTTTCTACACTTTTTATTTTTTTATTTTATTTTTTTTTCTGGACGATTTTTTTTCTTTTCTTTTCTTTTCTTTTCCTTTCCTTTCTTTTCTTTTCTTTTCTTTTCTCAACAATTCAACCACAAACAGAAATATTCAATTGGGATAATCAAACAATTGAATTCAAACAGATAAAAATTGACAAGGAAATAAATGGGACAATGAAACCAAAGAAATTTCAACCCTAAATGGTGCAAATTTTCGTAGCCCTAGGAAAAACGAATTTCTGCACTTTTTTTTTTTTTGGAACCTTAGAACAATGAAGCTCTAGAATTAAAGATGCAATAAACAAAAGATAGAATTAGACCTGAATGGAAACCTTGCTCTGATACCAAATAATATGAACCCGCGGGAAGAGAATCCCTTGAACCCACAATCAATTTAAAAACTCACCCAAGAACGCCAAACTCAAGTCCATGGATGGAGAATTTAGACCCGTTGAGAACTCGTTTCAAGAACCTAGATTATATCAAAATCTAGACCCGTTGAAATCCCGTCTCAAGAACCCAAATTACGAAGAGGAACGCTAAAAAAGTTGTGATTTACTTTTGATAAGTTCAAGAGTTCAATTACGAACAAGAGGAGAAAACTCACTCACAATTAAAATTTGAAATAAAAATGTCTGCCTTGAAATGGCTGGTTACATCCTTTAAATACCCTCCCCAAAACATGATAAAACCCTAGACTAAAATTTGAGACCCTTTCTCTCAAAGATGCCCTTAGGGAACAGTAGCCGTGGGTACTGTAGCGTGAACAGTGTCATGCTACAGTACTTCTAAACCCTAGTTCAAATAAGTAAGACATATGTGGGTTAAGCATCCTCAAGCCCACTTATTCAAAACTAATAATAAAAATCCTTTAAATAAATTGAAAGCCTTAATATCAAAAGGCCATATTTCTAAGTCAAGTCTTCCACAGCTTGGATCAAGTGGATCAAAGCTGGTTCTTCTTCTTTAAAGCCCATCTTGAGTGTTGGACTCTTGCTAGCTTCTTCCCAAGTGGTTTGTATTAATCCTTGCATTGCTTTATTGATCTTCTTGGTTCTTGATCTTGTAATTGGCCTATCTGGAACTTGCAAAGGATCTTTAAGAGTAGGCCTGCCTTGGTTCCCATCAATGCTGGTTGGAGCTACCCTTTGTAAAATCAATGGAGGCATCATCCCCCATAGCAGCGACCAAATCGACGAAGAATAAAATGTCAGACCTCTTGCTTTTATCAAAGTCGACTTCTATTGTGCCATTGGGCATTGTTGCCGATGAGGTTGTTAGTTGAAGTTGACGGAAGGATGGGAAGTGGGAGCCGCGGGGGGATGAGAATGAGAACTAAAATTGGCACTAACTAGAGGGAATATTGTTTTCTTTGGCTTCCAACCTCATAGCCAATTCGACGGAAATTAAGAGATCGAGCTATAAAAAGTATAAGAGAGGACTTTTGAACCATCTTGCTGCCACTCAAAACTCCTCGTCTCTTGAAAAATAGCTGAAGATAGACTGTTTTAATTTACCAATATATCTAGACTATAACTAGGACAGATCACCACGTGCAAAGGATTCATTTAGCAACTGCATGACTGTATAACAAGACTTTTAGGTCAAACAAAAGTGACTACAATCTCTATAAAATACGATTCAAGTCTTTTTCTTTATTATTTACTCCCTCCTTTAATTTGAAGCATTTAAATAGGAAGTAAAAGAATTTTTTTAAGGAAAAAAAAAAACTTAACACCTAACTATATCTATTATCTTTTAAATATTTCTTCTAAATACTAATACATTTGTAATATGCAGAGAGTTTTCAGTATTTAAAATATCTCACCATATTGTATAGTGATTGCAATTTATTTATTTACATACAAAATAACAAAAATAATCCAAACAAAAATTAAAAACAAAATCAAAAAGTAAAAGAAGAATTAATGGGCTTTATAATATAATTTATGGTTAATTGTAAAATTATTACATAGGTTTTTACGTTTTCAGAATTCAATTAAGATTTTGATTTCATTGTTTTGCAAAATTAATATATGAATTTCAGAAAACTTACGATTGAATACCTCCATTAATTTTACAATTAGAACTTTAATAGCGATATTGACACTTGGCATCCATAAGTCATATGAGTCTATGATTGGCCAATAATGTAGTATCAATATCCACATTAGCGCCAATTAGAGAATGACATGTGGCTTGTTGTAGTATCAATTAGTTTGATAGAAAAGAAATAGAAATGTGCTCGAATGAATGAAGAAGTGCTCGAATGAATGTGTGTATGTTCGGATGT
Organism: Carya illinoinensis; assembly: GCF_018687715.1. Taxonomy (NCBI): domain Eukaryota; kingdom Viridiplantae; phylum Streptophyta; class Magnoliopsida; order Fagales; family Juglandaceae; genus Carya; species Carya illinoinensis. Next base: position 32,429,658 of record NC_056752.1, on the reverse strand, counting down.
TTGTTTGAACGTTAATCATTTAAACATTCAAACGTTTTGTTAGTTTTAGTATGTTTACATTCAAACGTTTAGTTATACGTTAGAACGTTATTTTTTAATTTTGTTCGGTTAAGTTCAAACATTTGTTCAAATGTGAATCAATGTTTGAACGTTTTGTATTTACATTCGAATGTATAGATCAGAAATACTAATTTCATAAAATTAAAAAACATACCAATTGTATCATATTTACACACCATTGTTTAATAACTAATAATGTCTTATACTATTTCAAAATTAGATATTAAAACACTAATAAAATTGATAAAATTCATTTCTTCTTCTTTCCTTCTCTCCCACTGCGATTCTGTTGCAAAGACATAACACGCTCCATTTGTGCCATCATCTCCCAATGCACTTGCTCTTGGACTTTATTGAATATTCTTTCCTCTTCGTCTCTTTGTTGGTCCTACAAACGTATCTTTAAATGAGACTGTTTGTGACGCCCCCAAATTCTGTTTGGGATTGGACGGACATTTGAAGCGTCGAGACATGCAACACAAGATTACCTACCCCCGTTCATGACATATAAGATGCAATGTTCCTAACATGCATCTAACATTATGCAATACTCGCAATGGATAAATTATTTCTTTAGCTATACTATGCACCAAATTGAAAATATCCCAAATGCTTAAAACATACTTGATATATAAAGACCCATTGAACAACTAAGATTATAACACTAGTCCAAAATGCTTATGATCCAAAAAGTACTGGAGATGCAACTCCATCGTACAAGTAGTAATTTACGTTAACTACTATATTAACATTGACGTCGTATCGTCGCTCAGTCAACTGTGTCTATTTGGTCAGCTCCTGATTCTCCTTCATTTCCTGTAACAAGATCTACCATTCGGGGGGAATGGTAGTTGGGACTACCACAGTGAGATTTGATTACAAATCTCAGCAAGTTAACAAAAAACTTCCACACAGGCTAATGATGCATGGATGACAGTAAAAGCATAAATGCATAATCAAATTCATAAGTAATTAAAGCATAACTTGGCGTACAACATAGCATAATTGACATAACTTAAATTGAAACATGAACTGAACTTGACTTGACATGAACTTGATCTGAAACTTGACTTATCATGAACTTGTTTTGAAACTTGACTTAATATGAAAAATACATAGTCCACACTTGTTGTAGCCCCATGTATTCTACGTGTAAATACATACTCCACAGTTGTTGTGGCCCCATGTATTTTACACAAACTTGACTTAACATGAAAAATACATACTCCACAGTTGTTGTGGCCCCATGTATTCTACGTGTAAATACATACTCCACAGTTGTTGTGGCCCCATGTATTCTACGTGTAAATACATACTCCACAGTTGTTGTGGCCCCATGTATTATACAGAAACTTATTCTTTAACTGCTTAAATACATACTCCATAGTTGTTGTGGCCCCATGTATTCTACGTGTCACAATTGCTGTGTCTCACGTAGTGTATGCGTCACAATTGCTGTGACCCCATACATAAGTAATCAAGATGAAACGTGACTGGAATACGAAAGGACTGAAGCACTGACGTAACATAACGTGACTTGAACATAACTTGAAATACATGACCAACTTGAGATAGAAACATTTCGTAACATGACATAACATATAATAGACAACATATTTAACATGACATACTTGCAACAGTGAATATTACAAGACTTGACATACATGTAATTGATGGCATACTTAGCATGACGTACTTATAATGTACAGTAATACATAACAGAATATATTATGTAACAAATAAAAATTGATGACAGAATAAATTCTGTATAATAGGCAATTACGTGACAACTTGGCATGGCATGACATATATGATAACACACATACATACACTGTAGTTCCTTTACTTAGCACACATACACAGTAGACTGCTAGTAAGTTAAAAGCTAACTTACCTTGATCTCCGCGTTTCTTATAAAACCTCAAGTGAAATCACGAGGAACTGTAATTAGTGATTCTAAAAGTTAGCACTAAATCACTAATAAATTAAAATATGGAAAATACTAACTTAAAGAGTAAAATTTCTATTTTACTCTCTGCATGTAGGAAAATGACCGTTTTACCCATAACTTAAGGATTTTGCATACTAACTCCAAAAGTCACCAAAATTTACATGCCTCATGTAAATTTTATCCTCAATTCAAATATCAATTTAGAAAAATTTAAAACTAATCACAACTATTAAAACTCCATAGGGCCGAAATTCTCATATGCTATTTCTATTGATTTTTGTTTCCAACTTGTTTTGATCAACCTTTTGATCTATGAGTTATAAATATGTGATCTTCAAACCAAACCATCACATGGTTTAAAAAGATGTCCTAAAACATATATAAGCTCCTAATTCAAGATCACATGGTTAAAAATTAACCAAAACATAAATTTAGCCAAGAACATCCACACTTTGGCTTATCTGAATATCTCTTTACATAAAATTTCATATCTTTGAAAATAACATCAAATATCTTCAAAATAATAATATAAGATGTATATAAGATGCTTAGGATCTTCCAATAAAATTATCAAAGTCATTAGAATAGGTTTAGACCACCAAAGAGTTAAACTTTCTCAAAACAGAAACTGTTTTTCCTCTTCCAGTTTCTAAGTTTCTAAATCTAAGAAAATATTTCATCAAAACCTTTAATCATGAAAAAATCCTTAACCAATAGTCATATATACATGTTAACAATACTCCATAAAAATTTCGGACCAATATCTATCCATTAGCTTGGTCAAAAACTCCAAACTATAACATATTCTCCAGTTTATCTTCAGAATGACCTTTCTATAGTTTACACAATATTTGACTGACCAAATGATCTTCAAATGGGGAAAATAAGATATACATGTAAACTAGACTAAAAAAGGAACAACTTATATGAAGGAGACTTTATGATAAAACACTTACAAAAACTTTGAAATGGGCGTGCAAAAGAACTCCTAAAAGCTGTCCGAGAGAAAGTGTTTGATATTCTTTTAAAGGAACGTGTAAATGAAGATAAGCTCGTGGGTGATGGCTGGAGATGCTTATGGACGAGATAAGGAAGATGATAAGGCTGGAGTTGAGAGTTGAGTGTAGTTTTCTCCTACCCAAAATATCTATAAAAGATTATCTCAAAATATTCTATCCAATAATATCTACAAAAATCAGCTTAAGATATTTTCCAAATGTGAAGTAGACTTGGAAGAGTAAGGTGGCTAAAATCTTTCCATGTGTATTTTAAATCTCTATTCTTAAGATATTTTCCAAATGTGTATTTTGCTTAGGTGTCATGATCTCACACCTTGATTTCCTTCACAATTCCATCTAATGGTTTCTCTTTGTGCCAAGTATCTAATACTATTCATTATGTGTGGTTAAGATCTTGCCAAGTGTCCAAATAAAATATCGCTAACCTAATTTGGACATTTCACACTGTGATTTTGAAAACACTGCGCTTAGTACGTTTACCGAGGTTACTATTCACTCCAAAAATAAACGTAATAAACTTAGTACTGAAAAATCCTAAATATTCAATTAAGCCTAGTGGTGTAGACTATAATGTATTCTGACACTTTTAATTATCTCAAATAATTAAAATCGCATTTCTGGCACCATAGTGAGTGATAACACTAACTATGTTGACAGGCTAAAACCTATGCGATTAGTGGATTCGTGAAAGCTTATAGAGTTTTCACGAGGTTCCTAAAGTCAATAGAAATTCCACAATTGAATTTCTAGCGGGCTGTTACACTGTCGCTCTAAGAGAGACTCTAACTCTTCTTGTCTCAACATTATATACTCATTCTCCCGCCGTGCAGCATTTAAATCTTTTGTAAAATTATTAATTTATGAAGTCAATGAGGTTGAGGAAGATGAACCGGAGGAATGCTTGAAAGATCATACCAAACCTCTTGTCATACTATACTTGGGCTTGAGCACTTGCGTGAATATGTCTATGTCACTCGGAGAGGATTCTCCAGAAGCTGACTGCATTTTCATCATTTTTTTCTACAATTTGAAAGAAAACACACAATAAGTAATATATTAAAAGAAATACAAATAAAAAATAATCTAGATAACATGTTACATAATTTATTTAACAAAAGTAACACCGCTTACATAATTATCTGTAGCGGTAGGATTCATTCACTCACTATGCTCATTAGTGTGAGCAACAGCATAGACATGAACGAGGACAAAGTTTTTAGGATCATATCATTTCTAACAAAGCGACATTAGCAATTTTAAAAAAATAGTATTAGTACTTATATAAAAGAATATCAGGAAAATAAAGAATATCAGCATAGACTTGAACCGGCACGATGGTGGACAGTTAGAGCGAATCTATTCTGTGCATTTGTAGCAAGTACTACAAACATTAATTAAGAATATTAATTGTAATACATATACATATAATATATAGAACGAATATAAATGTAACCAATTAAAGGAAATAAATCTAGAATACCCGATAATCTGGAGATGCGAAAAGATCACAACATTTTCTCCAATCGTCTAACTTCATCTACAGGAAAGGGGACTGCGCAGCCTCTTCGAATGTCTCAAACTTCTTGAAGTGGTTGTAAAATTGTCCCTTGTGACGTCAGAATAGTGTAGCTGTTAACTCATTTATAGTCCTCAAATCCTCGCTATGGCCAAAGTCGAGGTCGAATTCATTCTAATAAGTGAATTACATCAAAATTAGGATATACTAATCTAGGTGAAAAAAATGTATTCTCAGAATAAACTCACCAGCACATGACTCCGAATGTGCTCCTTAATCTCATTTGGAACATCTCTCCATGATCACCCATGAAATGGAGCATAAGCACAGACTACTGTGGTAATATAGGAGGAAAGTGCTACTACACTATCATCCACTCCTCTAGTAGAATTTTCAGGAATGGTGACCTTAAGTTTTCCGTACCTTTGATTTTTTTCTAGAGAAATGCCACGTGTATAGCCACGAACGCGACGAGCAGATGCATCAGCTGATAGATAATAGTATAATTAATTAATTATATAGTTATTGAGACAAAATTATTAATATATAATTAATTATCAATGACATTTCCTTATTGGTAGGTGTCAATTGGTTGTCGTTCTCTACCGTGTTAACTTGATTTTCAGGAGTGGATTCCTCGGGTGGGGAGTCCTCAACGGGTTCGGGACTTAGACTTGGCAGAGGAGGCACATTTCTTCTTTATCTTTTTGGCGGCATCCTTGAACATATATTAATATGATAAAGAAAATTACTTAGAAGAAATTATGAAAAGTATAACATTCTACAGTCACCTATATTGTAAAATATTTTTACTACTTTCATTTTTTATTTTTGGATGTATTTTCCATGCTTGTTTCAGAATCTCCTTCAATAACATCTTCATCGTTGTCATCAATCTCTTCTTCATCCTCCTTATCCACTTCCTCCCCAGATTCTTCTTCGTCTTCTTCTTCTGACTCTTCTTTTTCTTCTTCCTCACTTACTTGAATTGAATGATCATTTAATACGGATGGGTCGAGATAGATAGGTGGGATGTTATCTCTAGACAAGGGGAGCAAATTGAGTGCACTGAGATCAACAAACAAGTTAAAACCCTCTCAATCTTCTTGGTAGGCCTCTACAATCGGAGTGTCATCTTCATCTCCACTATTCTCGTAATCTGCACTCGTTTATGCTTCATATATATTTCGAGAGACAAATTTTTGTACGACTCACTAAGTCATCTCTCTACTGTTTCCATCAGTGCTTTTCATTGGATCAATCAAGTAATAGACTTAGGTAGCTTGACAAGACAATACAAATGTCTTAGTACCATTCAGATGTAGTATTGACCCTTGTAAATTGATTATCCCTATGTTTCGAAAGCTGACCATTGCCCAGATCCCACCAATCACATTTAAAGACATATGTTATTGTCCCACCCAGATATTTCAATCCGATATTATCACGTATGACACTATAATAGTTAGTATCATCTGTTCCATGACTTCCCTCGACCAACACACCATAGTTTTGAATCTTTCTACTACGATCATGGTCTAGAGTATGGAATCTATAATCTTGAACCATACACGCAGTGTATTGAAGTGCTCTATTTGAGGGACCACGGGCCAATGCATACAATTCAGAAGAAACTGATCCGGGATCACAAGCACGTTGTTCCAAAATCTATCAATTGAAATAGTATATACTTATTACAAGTTACCCAAAGTTAAAAGTTTCAAAATCTAACATATATGTAATTTTTGTTCATACATGTTGTTCAAACTATCCGATAAATTCTTCCTCGTGTCTTGCCTCTCTACTCCTTCCGTCCTAAGTTTGTCCATATGCTCACTGTATATAAATGCAAATAAATATAATTGAGCACAAAAGTTATAGTTAAACTATTTTAACTAGAATTATTCGAAGCATGCAATGACATATCTAAGATAGTCATTAACCTCCCAACAATTATTTAGCACGTACCACCGAACTTTACCCAGCTCTCCATCAATTAAATTGTAACTCGTTTGTGCACCCAATGGTCGTACATTCTGAGAAAACACTGATAGCTCACGAGGAGGCAAAGCAACAAGATTAGCATTTCGTTCTTGATGATTAAATCGTATCTTAACACCACGAAAATATAGAGGGTAAAATGTTAACCATTCATTGTGTATATAGGCCTCTGCTATTGAACCCTCAGCTCTAGCTTTATTCCCAACAGTGCGCTTCAGTCAACCCAAATATCTTTCAACTGGATACATCAATCGGAATTGCACCGGTCCATCCAATAGTACCTCTTGGGATAAATATATTGCTAAATGGACCATGATATCAAAAAATGATGTCGGAAAGATCTACTCGAATTTACATGTATAGTACCAATGTCTTTTTCCATCTTCCACAAGATAGCTTGATTTACTACCCGAGCGTACAAATCCTTAAAAAATATACATAGTTTGGATATGGCGACACGTACATTAGATGTCAATAATAACTTCTACAAAAATATGTGACAGTCATGACTTTTCAATCCACTAATTGTCCAGTCATCAAGGCACACGCATCTACCAATATTTGAAGCATACCCATCTGGCAACTTCATAGCTTGCAACCATTTGCAGAAGTCCATCCTTTCCTCCCTCGTCATTGTAAAACATGCATGCTGCATGACCACCTTGTTGCCTTCCACCCGCAAATGTAGATTATGTTTAATTCTCACTCTCTCAAGATCTTTCCTCGTCTTGAATGTGTCCTTCATCTTTTTGTTAATGCTCATCAATGTACCGAGTATATTATAACAGATATTCTTCTCTATGTGCATTACATCCAAACTATGTCGTAACATGCAAGAGAACGAATACGGCAAGTCAAAACAATACTACGCTTTGTCCAATTTAATTTTGCTACGCCTCATTTTCTCTTGTTATTTTCCCAACCTTTGCCAAAATTGTTCGCTCTAACATGTACCAGTTGTTCCACCATCTCTTCCCCAGACAACTCATTTGGTACAATTCTGTCCTGTACTCTCCCATCAAATTTAGCGCATTCTGTTCTCCATGCATGATTTGCAGGTTGATAATGTTGATGACCCATGAAATAGAGCTCCTGAGAATATTTTAACCACTTACTAGTACTTTTTTTATTACATGTCGGACACGCTAACTTCCCTTTAGTACTCCAACCGGAAAGATTCCCATATGCCGAAAAGTCATTTATTGTCCACATTACCGTAGTATACATCTGAAAAGAAGTTGACGTGGATGCATCATAAGTTCTGACGCCTATTTCCCATAACTCTTTTAGCTCTTCAATCAATGGCTGCATGTATGCGTCAATATTATTCCCAGGTGATCTCGCGCCGGGGATAAGTAAAGTTAACAGAAAGTTAGGCGCTTTCATGCACCTCCATGGTGGAAGATTATACGGAATCAACAGTACGAGCCAAGTGCTATAACTTGTACTCATATTCTCAAAAGAGTTGAATCCATCGATTGTTAGTCCCAGGCGCACGTTTCGAGCTTTCATCCCAAACTCTAGGTATTGATCATCAAAAGATTTCCATGCAAGTGAGTCAGCTGGGTGCCTCATATAAGCTTCATCCTTAACTCTTTTCTCCTCATGCCACCTTATATCATGAGCTATTTTCGTACACAAATATAGTCTTTACAACCTAGGCCTCAAGGGAAAATATTGCAATACCTTAACCAGCACATTTTTCTTACCTTGCTACCTTGACTCTCCGCAAACAGGACACACTTGTTTCTTCTCATTCTCCTTCCAGAACAAAACACAATCATTCTTGCATGCATGTATGGACTTGTACACAAACCCTAATCTCTTTCTCAACTATTTCGCTTCATAAAAATTCTTTGGCAATGCAGCAGACCCTTCTGGAAGCACCTCATTAAATAAGTCCAATGCCATTTTTATTGGTTTCGTCGACATCCCACACAATAACTTAATGTGAAGCAACCGCACAATAAGCGATATTTTGGAATGTTTTGTACACCCTGGATAAAGCTCACACTTTGCGTCTTCCCACATTGTAGCAAAATTTTCAGAATCAATCTCTCGCCCACTTGAGGCATTGTTGTCAACCTCATCCATAAACATCCCAGCTCCAATGTCACCCAACATCTCCTCCATCTCATCCCGCTCATAATCATCATCCACGTACTACAAATAATTCGGATGACCAAACAATGCATTCACTGATTGTGCATACGGCTCACCATGTAGTACCCATCGGGTACACCCTAGATCCATATCGTTCACAAATATATGACTTTCAACTTTATCCAACCTTATTGCACACAAATTTTTACATCATTGACATGGACACTTAATGTAACCACAGCTATCAGCAGAGGCCCTAAAATCAATGAAGGTTCTTACTCCACACACATAGGGTATGTAATCCTTTCCAAGTCTATCGCCTAAACGAATCTAATTTTTGTCCATTTCTAAAAAAGTTGTCTATTAGTAACATGTGCAGAGAAAATTCACATGCATGTCATGCTCCAATTTGAACTGCTCTTTTGATAAGGTAGTTGGCTTGATCCCATTCGAGATTATATTATCCATATTGCACATATTTCGTTACTCTACTACTTTCCACGTAAGTAGAAATTTCAGCACCACCTCCCATAGTTCTCCAAGTATACATGTTCACATAGAGGGATTGTGACCCTACGAATAGTATACCCGAACAACATTAGAGGAAGAAATCAAAACTTCTTATTAAACGTGTTCAGTAGGAGTAACAAGAATGTGCAATATAGATAAAATAATCCCAAACTATCCACACTGGACAATTCAGAAATGATGTATACCTAAATGTACACTAATTCCCAAACGGGTCTAAGGTTATTTATGCAATGTCACACAATATCTTACAAAAAATACTACAAGCAATATTTCTATGTTGTTTGAATTAACAATGTCTTACAAATATAATAGTGTTATATTGTTAAATTACAGCTTAGAGGGTAGAATATGCTCACAAGCTATCTGTCTTATAGATAAACGATTGATAATGATCTTGAAGAAATGTCTAAATTTATGTCCAATTACTGAACTGTCACAAACTATCCAACCTTGACAACTCTCAAGGCTGGAGAGACTTTGACAGTCAAGCAACTTAACATACATTCTTTCAAGATAATTCTCAATCATTCTCTCCAAGACAGGAAACTTGTGAGCATATTTACAATCTCTCTCTAATTTAACAAAATAACACAATTATTTGTTTGACATTGTTGTTATATATAAAAAATAAAAAGTATTGTTATTATATATATATATATATATTTGTTATTATATAATTGTTATTATATATATAATAACAATTATAATTGTTATAATATATATAGTTGTTATTATTATTTGTTATTATTAATATTTAAATGTTATTATATATATTTTAAGAAGCTTGATACTTATTTATTTCTTATTTTTTATATTATAACTTAGTAGAAGCACATATTAGTTATAATTAGTTATTATATCTAAAATATTTACTAATATCTATATACTTAATTGAGTGAGTTATCTATTTATATAGACAAAAAGTATATTGTATATTCTAATTAAACATTTATTTGATCCATTATTATAAATTACTCTATTTTATATTAAATATGGAGTAATTTATTCCTTCCAACTCTCAACTTATTTGGTGACTTCAATCCTCTTTTTTTAATAGTATTTTACTTTCTTAATATATATATATATATTTAATAATATAATGATTTGGAAAGTCACAACGGAATGAATATTTAATGTGTTACCACCAAATATAGTTATTATATGTACATTATACTTTATATATAGTTAAGTTATTTACTTATAAGTTGCACAATAATCATATTCTAAATAAACTAGTATGAATATATTATATATACTTATTACAAATTAAATATTTATTCCCATATTAAATGTTAACAATAATCATCACAATTTCACATATTCACAACATATTTAATAAATATTCTCACAACAATTTCACATATTTAAACATACTTAATAAATATTCATACACAAATTCACAATCTATAAACATATTCCCCACATATTCAATAAAAATTTACAAACAATAATCACAATATATTGACATATTCCCAACATATTCAATAATACAAATAATAACCACAATATATAAACATATTCCAAACATATTCAATAAAACAAACAATAATCAGAATATATGCATATATTGACATATTTACAAACAAATTCTCAATAAATTCACAACAAAGTTTAGAAATATACCTAGCCTAACAAAAAAAAATGTATCAAATCAAATAGTTGATTACAAGCTCCACCAAATAATCCTTCAAAAAATATACAAACATAATTAGTTCAGTTAGAATAAATTTATTGACAAATAACATAAAAAATTTCTAAGTGAAAGTAATGTCACCTTACTCAAGCTCAAGCTCTCTCACTCTAACCCTCTTTCATGCCACTACAACATATAAGCTTATTTACGGCGACTAATGTTCACCGCAAATAGCCCCATTTTAGTCGGAAATATGTTTTTACAGCTAAAAATTGTTGCCCTCAGGTCGCCACAAATTTTGAGCAAAGAAAGGTTTTTGCCGGCTATAATTGTCAGAAATATTTTACTATTTCGATCGACATTTAGTCACCGGAAATAGTATTAAAATTCACAACAAATACTTCTAGCCACCTCTATTCTACTATTTTTTTATTTTATTTTATTTTAATTATATTGGATTTTATCCACTTATATCAAATGAGCTTCTTTTCGTTCTTCATGGCAAATAAAATGTGTCTTTTTGTAATAAGCACTTAAGAATTAATTAAAATTTTATGAATTTCATTCCCAGCAAGTAAAATTTTTCTTGACCAACAGTAAATTTTTCAGCAAATCAAATGCTGAACTCCTCATTTAAAATTTATATGTGATGACTTGCAAAATTTCGTATTACAGATTTTACAAGATCGCTCGAGCGGAAGCTTTTGGCCGCTCGAGTGAATTCAGGCAGATTCAAACGCTCGACTGCCGCTCGACAGTGAGCTCGAGCGGGTTGTGGGAAAACAAAGATCGCTCGAGCAGAGACATTGGCCACTCGAGCGAAATCAGGCAGAGTCAAACGTTCGATGTGCGCTCGACACCCCGCTTGAGCGAACATCGTATTTTGACAGATCTGGGGTTTTCCGCCGTCACACCATATAAAAGTGATTTTTCACTCTATGGCCGTACTTTTTGACTGGAGAACACTTTTGGGACAGAAAAACATAGCTAGAAGGATTCAAATCATCTGTTTTAGAGAGGGAATTTCATATATTGCACGTACGTTGGAATCATACACGAGCACAGATGGGAGAAAAGCATTGAAACATTTCTTTGAGTTTTTGAAGACGAGTTGTGGCTCCACGTTTATTTTCTTCCAATATTCTGAGAACAATTATGGTGAATTCGTTTATGTTGAATTCATTTTCTAGCATGAGCTAAATTTTAATTATTCTAGGAAAACGATGTAATCTAGTTCCGAACTATGCTTGATTGTCTGTGCTAATTTAAGGCAATTCTCTCTTTGTTTATCTGATTTATTCTGAATTTATTTCTTCTAATTAACTGGCCATTGATTAGATGATA